>NC_080474.1:19230000-19495000 GCF_030265055.1 Doryrhamphus excisus
GCATCTTTTTTTTACGTTTTTTAAAGAACGCAAATATTGGCCCGTTACATCGGACGATGCTTAATGCAAACTCAACACAGAGCGTGGGATTGAACTCTTGTCTCTTAGCGGTGAGGTCTGTGCGCTAACCACTCGACTGCCGTGGTGCTGGGGGGGGATGGAGCCTATCCCAGCTGTCTTTGAGCGAGAGGCGTTAGACACCCTGGACTGGTGGCCAGCCAATCACAGCGCACATATAGACAAACAACCATTCACACTCACATTCATACCTATGGACAATTTGGAGTCGCTAATTAACCTAGCATGTTTTTGGAATGTGGGAGGAAACTCGGAGAAAACCCACGCATGCACGGGGAGAACATGCAAACTCCACACAGATATGGCCGAGGGTGGAATTGAACTCGGGTCTCCTTTCTAAAGTTGTAGCCATTTCTAAAATTGTGGGACTCCAGCAAACCATAGTGAGAGCCATTTATCCACAAGTGGTAAAAAAAATGGAACAGTGGTGAACCTTCCCAGAAATGGCCAGCAACCACTATTCCATAATGAACTCGGGGTACACCATGGACTGGTGGCCAGCCAATCACAGAGCACATATAGACAAACAACCATTCACACTCACATTCATACCTATGGACAATTTGGAGTCGCTAATTAACCTAGCATGTTGTTGGAATGTGGGAGGAAACCGGACATAAACTCCACACAGAGATGGCCGAGGGTGGAATCGAACCCTGGTCTCCTAGCTGTGAGGTCTGTGTGCTAACCACTCAACTGCCGTGCATCCGTCAATATTCCATTTGTAATATAAGTTAACATAGCACCGCCTGCCCAAACTGGCGCTGTTCTCATGCACTAGTAGTGCTAATAAATCCTAGCTCTTGAGTGGATGGGACTTAAAGCACTCAGATGTTGTCATCTGTGTCTAATTGGAACATCAGGTCCTGCACTGCCCGTCACATATGTGTACGCCTTTTATACGAGCAGGCTGTCTGAGGCAGCCTTATTATAGAACAACGCATCAGGCAAAGCTGTGTGAAGCAGCTGTGGCCTCTTGTCTCCTGTGGCTGGAATGTCTGGCGTTTGAGCGCCACCTCAACTCAGTATGAATTCACACTGAGGGAAAGATGTTCTTAGTAGCTGATAAAAGCCACGTTTACGCCAGGTACTCTTTTTGTTATTTTTTTTTTATTTGGGCAAATATATGAAACATTACAGTGCATTTCTTACATCATCAAAATATAAATTTCCATTATTTACATTTGTATTCAATTTGCAAGATCTTGTTTTCCCCTGTTATTATTATCATTGTAATATTCATTCATTCATTTTCTACCACTTTTCCTCACGAGGGTCGCGGGGGTGCTGGAGCCTATCCCAGCTGTCTTCGAACGAGAGGCGGGCGGGGTACACCCTGGACTGGTCACCAGCCAATCACAGGGCACATATAGACAAACAACCATTCACACTCACATTCATACCTATGGACAATTTGGAGTCGCTAATTAACCTAGCATGTTTTTGGAATGTGGGAGGAAACCGGAGTACCCGCAAAAACCCGTTTATTACCTTCTAAAATTTTTTTTACACTGTTAGAGCCTTGTAGACATGAACTAACACCCCTATAGTTACCAGCACAATTGTATTAATATAGTGGACAAAATGAGAGTAAATAAGCCATTTAATACATGAATAAAACTTGTGCTTGTATATTCATTCATTCATATTCTACCGCTTTTCCTCACGAGGGTGCTGGAGCCTATCCCAGCTGTTTTTGGGCGAGAGGCGGGGTACACCCTGGACTGGTCGCCAGCCAATCACAGGGCACATATAGACAAACAACCATTCACACTCACAGTATCCGGAAAATACCCACGCATGCACGGGGAGAACATGCAAACTCCACACAGAGATGGCCGAGGGTGGAATTGAACCCTGGTCTCCTAGCTGTGAGGTCTGCGCACTAACCACTAGACCGCCGTGCCGCCCCATTGTAATATTATTATTGTTATTATCATTATTATCATTATTGTTATAATCTTTATCATTGTTACCATTATTATTGTTATTATTGTCACCATTATTTTATTATAATCATCATTAATATTACATCATTAATATTACCATTTTCATCATTGTAGTTGTAACAATTTTTGGATTTTTTTTAATTATTATTATTTAATTTCAAAAGGTCTCAAAAAAACTACAATGTTTGAAAACTGAAGCAATTTTTTCCCCATCAGAAATAATGTAAATCCAATTTATATATTTGACACCCAAATTATTAACGTAGAATATGTCGAAAATAATGTAATAAAGTAACATTACTCGTTATTGAATACTCTTGTTGGTGAGGAGGGTAGTGAGGGATCCACACCAACAATCCAAATTTGGCAAAATGTCGGAAAATTTTGGTCAAATTGTACAGAAGTGTTTCCTCCATTGTTGTTATTTGTGATGCATTGATGCATTCAATGCAGCTTGGTTTTCCCAGTTGTTTCTGTCTTGAAATGAAGTACCGCTGAACTGAGATGATACTCTGCAGCGAGTATCGGCGTGTAAACATAAGTGAAACATGTCATACTTTACTTGTGGTATGTGACAAATAGACAAAAAAGTAACAATATGAAAAAAAAGGGACTTCCATTATTTATGTCCATTTTCCAAGCAATACTTTTATGATTCATAGTGCATAATGATGTATGGTTGGGCATATTCAAAGATGTGTAATGAGCAGTTGACTTGACTTTGCATTAGTTGAGGCCGCTCACTGTGAGCCTAATGAGACACCGCAAGCCGAACATGCTGCTGAGGAGACATCTTTGTTGCTAGGCAGCAACCGGATCCTCCTTAGCTTTTTTTTTTTTTTTTTTTTTTAAAGGTTATCTGAGTTTTCTGACCCAAAATACTAACTTATGACCTCATTGTATGCTGTTTTGTTGTCTTTTCACAAATTGAAAGGCTTAATGTTTACCCTGAAACACAATACTGACCTTTGGTGTGTTTTTTTTTCTCCCCTCACTCATGTCTTTTTTTCTCATTAATTTCTCAATTGATCTGCCGCATGTCTGATTTAATCCTTCACATCATCTTCTGCTGCTGTTTTTTTTTTTTTTTAACCTTCGTTTCCTGTCCATGCTCCTCCTTTATGTCTTGTATTCTTTTCATCCCTTCCATCTCATTGTGTAGGTGTTCCAGTCAACAGCCGTGTCTCCTCCAAAATCCAGCAGCTGCTCAACACTCTGAAAAGACCCAAACGACCGCCTTTGCGAGAGTTCTTTGTCGACGACTTTGAAGAGCTTTTGGATGGTAAGCTGGCCTCAAAGTCCTTAACATGAACATACGGCACTCACTTTTTTTTTTTTTCATCCATTAGTATCGGCTAGTTATTACCTCTACAAAGGCAAAGTGGTATTATTTTTGTTCATGTTGGCTGGTTTGCAAACTCCACACAGAGATGGCCGAAAGTGGAATTGAACCCGGTTCTCCTAGCTGTGAGGTCTGCGCGCTGTTGTCGAGTCATATCAAGAAAAAAAAGATGCTAATGCTAGAAACATCCATCCATTTATTGGTACTTTTACAATCAGTAACTGTTTTTGTTCACTTCCTGCTTTCCTAATATAATAAAAAAATATTTTATGCGAAGATGCATATTACGTGCCAACGTAACGTATGAGTAAAGTCCTAATCTGACTGCTCATACTGTACATTCTGGTCTTTGCTGTTCTATTGAAGTCCTTTTGGTTTAAGTAGTATGTGTTGTCGGGTCATAAAAAGTCAAAAAAAAGATGCTAATGCTAGAAACATCCATCCATTCATTCATTTTCTATACCATTTATCCTCACGAGGGTCGCGAGCATGCTGGAGCCTACCCCAACTGTCTTTGGGACTGGTGTCCAGCCAATCACAGGGCACATATAGACAAACAACCATTCACACTCACATTCATACCTATGGACAATTTGGAGTCGCTAATTAACCTAGCATGTTTTTGGAATCCGGGAGGAAACCGGAGTACCCGGAGAAAACCCACGCATTCACGGGGAGAACATGGAAACTCTACACAGAGATGGCCGAAAGTGGAATTGAACCCGGGTCTCCTAGCTGTGAGGTCTGCGCGCTGTTGTCGAGTCATATCAAGAAAAAAAAGATGCTAATGCTAGAAACATCCATCCATTCCTTCATTTTCTATACCATTTATCCTCACAAGGGTCGCGGGCATGCTGGAGCCTACCCCAACTGTCATTGGGCGAGAGGTGCGTACACCCTGGACCGGTGGCCAGCCAATCACAGGGCACATATAGACAAACAACCATTCACACTCACATTCATACCTATGGACAATTTGGAGTCGCTAATTAACCTAGCATGTTTTTGGAATCCGGGAGGAAACCGGAGTACCCGGAGAAAACCCACGCATTCACGGGGAGAACATGGAAACTCTACACAGAGATGGCCGAAAGTGGAATTGAACCCGGGTCTCCTAGCTGTGAGGTCTGCGCGCTGTTGTCGAGTCATATCAAGAAAAAAAAGATGCTAATGCTAGAAACATCCATCCGTTCATTGGTACTTTTACAATCAGTAACTGTTACATTTGTTCACTTCCTGCTTTCCAAATATAATAAAAAAAATTATTTTATTAATTTTTATTATTTTTATTTTATTTTATTTTTTGTCCCGTACCGAAGTACGAGGTGATATGACCATCCAGTGACATAATGGGTACCATAGTAAGTGTCAATATAGTGATATGTATAGCGGTCCATCTGGTACTTTTACAATCAGTAACTGTTACATTTGTTCACTTCCTGCTTTCCTAATATAATAAAAAAATAGTTTATTAATTTTTATTATTTTTATTTTATTTTATATATTTTTTTGTCACGTACCGAAGTACGAGGTCCATCTGGTACTTTTACAATCAGTAACTGTTACATTTGTTCACTTCCTGCTTTCCAAATATAATAAAAAATATTTTATTATTTTTTATTATTTTTATTTTATTTAATTTTTTTATTTTTTGTCACATACCGAAGTACGAGGTCCATCTGGTACTTTTACAATCAGTAACTGTTACATTTGTTCACTTCCTGCTTTCCTAATATAATAAACAAAATATTTTATTAATTTTTATTATTTTTATTTTATTTAATTTTTCATTTTTTGTCCCGTACCGAAGTACGAGGTGATATGAGCATCCAATGACATAATGGGTACCATAGTAAGTGTCAATATAGTGATATGTATAGCACATCATGACTGGTTCCTTATGGAAGATATGAACGGGCTAGAAATAATATATTTTCCTTAGTGTGTGATTTAGCTGGATGCCATTTTTTTCACCTTGCCTGAGTTCAGTTCTCTACTGACCAAATCCCATTGCCACGCCTCACAAATAAACTGTCCAAGTATACTTGTAGATCAGCAATTGTTGCGGTTTTTTTGTTGTTGTTTTTTTTGTCCCCAGTATGGTGCAAATCCCACTAGGTGTACTCAGGGAGTGTACCAGTCGATCTGATCCAAAGATACACACAGACACACATTGTGGAAGAGTTTTTTTTTTTTTTTCGAAGAATTCCTCCATTCCTCAGCAGCCCATCATGGCTTTTGGGTGGTACTCTTTCCAGGCTGAATAAATAGTGTGCAAATGAAAACACAGCAGGATTAGTGACACATCAGCAGGTCATTGTAAAGCTTTCCTACGTGAGCTCTGTGTGGTATATATGCACAGAAACATTTCCTGATATAAGTATTTTATCTCCTTTAAACAGTTTTGTATTTGAAGAACATTTCTACGAAGGAATTTTCCAAATTGAATCCAAAGGAAAGCTTGTACAATGATAAGGACATTGACTATGGCTCACTTTTAATCTCCTAGCCTTTTTCTCCGTCCCCACTATTTCACCACTGGACCAATCCCCATCTGAGCCTCCCCCTCTAAGAGAGAGACAGATGTATAAATCACTGATTTAACACTGCCTTGTAAAACACTCACACAAAATTGCTGCACAGAGTGATGGGATAGGCTGTTAAGGTGGTGCCTTAGGATGCTGCAGTGTTGTCGCCCCCTAGTGGTGGAGGGTATATTTGTGTTGTATTATTTTTATTACTGGATGCACGATTAAGCATTTGCAGAGTCGGGGGTGCTGGAGCCTATCCCAGCTGTCTTTGGACAAGAGGCAGGGTACAACACCCTGGACTGGTGGCCAGCCAATCACAGGGCACATATAGACAAACAACCATTCACACTCACATTCATACCTATGGACAATTTGGAGTCGCTAATTAACCTAGCATGTTTTTGGAATGTGGGAGGAAACCGGAGTACCCGGAGAAAACCCACGCATGCACGGGGAGAACATGCAAACTCCACACAGAGATGGCCGAAAGTGGAATTGAACCCGGGTCTCCTAGCTGTGAGGTCTGTGCGCTGTTGTCGAGTCATTCAT
The DNA here is from genome assembly GCF_030265055.1 of Doryrhamphus excisus. Classification (NCBI taxonomy): domain Eukaryota; kingdom Metazoa; phylum Chordata; class Actinopteri; order Syngnathiformes; family Syngnathidae; genus Doryrhamphus; species Doryrhamphus excisus. The sequence goes on from NC_080474.1 coordinate 19,236,450, forward strand.
TCATTTTCTACCGCTTTTCCTCACGGGGGTGCTGGAGCCTACCCCAACTGTCTTTGGACGAGAGGCAGGGTACACCCAGGACTGGTGGCCAGCCAATCACAGGGCACATATAGACAAACAACCATTCACACTCACATTCATACCTATGGACAATTTGGAGCCGCTAATTAACCTAGCATGTTTTTGGAATGTGGGAGGAAACCGGAGTACCCGGAGAAAACCCACGCATGCACGGGGAGAACATGCAAACTCCACACAGAGATGGCCGAAAGTGGAATTGAACCCGGGTCTCCTAGCTGTGAGGTCTGCGCGCTGTTGTCGAGTCATTGATTCATTCATTAATTTTCTACCGCTTATCCTCACGAGGGTAACAGAGGGTGCTGGAGCCTATCCCAGCTGTCTTCGAACGAGAGGCGGGTGGGGTACACCCTGGACTGGTCGCCAGCCAATCACAAGGCACATATAGACAAACAACCATTCACACTCACATTCATACCTATGGGTAATTTGGAGTTGCTAATTAGCCTAGCATGTTTTTTGGAATGTGGGAGGAAACCAAAGTACCCGGACATGCAAACTCCACACAGAGATAGCGGAGGGTGGAATTGAACCCTGCTGGTCTCCTTGCTGTGAGGTCTGCACGCTAACCACTGGACCACCGTGCAGCCCCATTTGCAGATTTTTTGGTCAAAAATATTTTTTAGAGTTTGAGACCCCTGTTCTACTACATCATTCATTTGTAGTCACTTTTATTGTAAATGATCCGAAATCAGAGGGGAACATTAACGTTACAGGAAACAGGAGAGTTTGAAGGAACATTTTTATGGACTGATTTTTTTGGAATATACGATGCTAATATTGTGCTAATCCAGTAAATGTTTACCTATTAACATATTTTTACACACTTTTTTCTTGTTTAAATTTAGTCCAGCAGCCAGATCCAAACCAGCCAAAACCAGAAGGCCAGCAGATGAATCCACTTGAAGGGGGACCTCTTGGTGTGGTCAGTAACTGGCCCCCCTCCTTGACAGCCGCTTTACAACGATGGGGCACCACCCAGCCTAAGAGCCCCTGTCTGACCGCACTTGATAATGCCGGCAAGCCTGTTTACACTCTCACCTATGGTAGGTACCACGCCTTCACGGTGCATTGCATGTTTTTATGTGTTTTGACATCCAAATCAGCGTTATATTACGGTTAACCATTGCAGGGAAATTATGGACCCGCTGTCAGAAACTAGCCTATACCCTTCTCAACAAGCTGAGCACTAGAAATGAGCCCTTGCTTATGCCTGGAGATAGGGTAAGTACCCATACCCAGAATCCCACGTTTGGTGTTAGCTCAATAACCGATAGCGGTTGTTATTTTTGTAGGTAGCGCTTGTGTTCCCAAACAGCGATCCAGTAATGTTTATGGTTGCTTTCTATGGTTGTCTGCTGGCGGAATTGGTGCCTGTACCCATTGAAGTGCCGCTGACCAAGAAGGTAAATGCAACACCAATTGGCATGTTTACATCCACTAGAAGGTTAGATGATATGGACTTGTTTGGTATGCAGGTGCTTTTATTTTTATGGTGACTTCTTCCAAGGTTCTTACATTTAGTTTTTATTCTTTTTTTAAACATGCTAGGTTAATTAGCGACTCCAAATTGTCCATAGGTATGAATGTGAGTGTGAATGGTTGTTTGTCTATATGTGCCCTGTGATTGGCTGGCGACCAGTCTCGCCCAAAGACAGCTGGGATAGGCTCCAGCACCCCCCGCGACCCTCGTGAGGATAAGCGGGAGAAAATGAATGAATGAATGAATTTGACTTAATATCAAATTTTACTTAAAATTAAGTAGTTAATTAAGTTTAAAATTGACTTAAAATTTTCCTGTGTTTACATCAGTCATTCATTCATTTTCTACCGCTTATCCTCATGAGGTTCGCGGGGATGCTGGAGCCTATCCCAGCTGCCTTCGGGAGACATAGAGGCGGAGTACACCCTGGACTGGTGGCCAGCCAATCACAGGGCACATATAGACAAACAACCATTCACACTCACATTCATACCTATGGACAATTTGGAGTCGCTAATTAACCTAGCATGTTTTTGGAATGTGGGAGGAAACCGGAGTACCCGGAGAAAACCCACGCATGCACGGGGAGAACATGCAAACTCCACACAGAGATGGTCGAGGGTGGAATTGAACTTGGGTCTCCTCGCTGTGAGGCCTGTGCGCTAATCACTCTGTGACACTCATATTAAACCAAAAAAAAATCATAATATCAATATGTCAAAGTCATTGATTAATGGATTTGATTGTTGTTTAAGCGCAGTTGATTATTATTATTATTATTATTCCTTGAAGCAATTGAAGCAAAGTTGAATGCAGTACTTGGCTGCGTCCAGCAGAGGTGCTGTTGATTCATTTGTACAGCTCCTATAGGAAGCATTAATCAGGCACGGAAACACTGGCTTCCTTCTGTTGAACGATATTGCTTTACGATATTACCGCCCCCCCCCCCTTTAGCAATTAAGAGTCAGTATAATATCCTTGAACGTGTGTTAGTATCTAATACCATCTTGATTTTAGTTGTCGTTTGTCGCATTACCGCAGTACAAGCAGCTTTATCGGTTATCAGTTTCAAGAGCGTTATGATGCAACGGCGTCTCCTGTGCATCCATCACACGGATGAAACAAATCCGTCTCATAAGTGGTACACGTGCTGAATATTAATGCTTGTACTTGATTGCCCTTTATAAGGATACTGTTTGCTGAAGCGGCTCCCATAAGAAATGGCAGCAAAGTGAATGGATTGTTATTGTTTTTGTTGTGTTTTGGTGTCGATCAAATAGTCAGATGAGGTGTTTATTCCTATGACGTTGAGTTTATTCCTAATTAATTGCTACTCTGCAGTGTCTTTTAATCATAGTGTCCGCAGTTGTTTTTTTTTCAGTCTCATTTTGTCCCACAGGATGCTGGAAGTCAACAAATTGGCTTTCTGCTTGGCAGCTGTGGGGTGACTTTGGCTCTTACCACCGATGCTTGTCAGAAAGGTTTACCCAAAGCGCAAACAGGGGAGGTAGCCACATTTAAAGGTACGGTCTTTTTTTTTTTTTTAATATAATACAGTGTACTTTTCAATATTAAAATAAAAATGGCCTTACTGTTAAACTGATTTTATCGCCCTTCAGGTTGGCCCCGGTTGCTGTGGTTTGTGACAGACGGGAAACATGTTGTGAAGCCCCCGAAAGACTGGCACCCTTCAATACGTGAAGCCAGCAAAGACGCGGCCTACATCGAGGTACGGTTACTATAACATGAGTCCAAACAGTTCAGTCTAAGAACATTTTCAACATGTACTGCAATTTTTTGTGAAAGTCTTGAAAGCATTTCCTGCTTTGAATTTAGCGCTTTCATTCTCTTTATCATATTTTTTCCAAATAATTTAATATATTATGGTGTGTCGTGGTTGAAAACTGTCTTTTTTCAAGCATGCAAATGGATAAATGAACTAAAATAATACAGCGGTCTCAAACACGCGGCCCACGGGCCAAATGTGGCCCGCAGGACACTAGTTTGAGGCCCCCGTCTTCATTATGAAAGTTTAATGCTAGTGCGGCCCGCGCAAGTTTGATATGGACGCTGTATGGTATCATGTACCCAGAAAAAATTATTACATTTTGATTAATCTTCATGTTAAAGGTTAAATAACTGTTAATAGTTATCCTCCCTATCCGTGTGGAAGTGGTAAGTGTTTGGCTATTTAAGTTTAAAGGAAATACCACACATTTACCGCAGTCTTTATTGGGTAATATGCATGTACACACGTTGTAGGGGTGCTAATTCTTGTCTAAAGGGCTCTAATAATGTTAAAACAGGTTTCCTGTGCTCTAACTGTGAAAAAATGTTATTTATGAAAGAATGGCTTCACACATTTACCGTCTGAGATGGCTTGTTTTCTGTTATTATGTCTACTATATTGGGTAATATGCATGTGCACGTTATTGTAGGGGTGCTAATTCTTGTCTACAGGGCTCTAATAATGTTAAAACAGGTTTCTTGTGCTCTGTGAAAAAAATAAATTTATGAAAGAATGGCTTCACACATTTACCGCAGTAATTTATGTCTGAGATGGCTTGTTTTCTGTTATTATGTGTACTATATTGGGTAATATTCATGTACACGTTATTGTAGGGGTGCTAATTCTTGTCTAAAGGACTCTAATAATGTTAAAACAGGTTTCCTGTGCTCTAACTGTGAAAAAATTAAATTCATAAAAGAATGGCTTCACACATTTACCGCAGTCATTTATGTCTGAGATGGCTTGTTTTCTGTTATTATGTGTACTATATTGGGTAATATGCATGTACACATTATTGTAGGGGTGCTAATTCTTGTCTAAAGGGCTCTAATAATGTTAAAACAGGTTTCCTGTGCTCTAATTGTGAACAAAATTAAATTTATGAATATGCATGTACACGTTATTGTAGGGGTGCTAATTCTTGTCTACAGGGCTCTAATAATGTTAAAACAGGTTTCCTTTGCTCTAACTGTGAAAAAATTACATTTATGAAATAATGGCTTCACACATTTACCGCAGTAATTTATGTCTGAGATGGTTTATTTTCTGTTATTATGTGTACTATATTGGGTAATATGCATGTGCACGTTATTGTAGGGGTGCTAATTCTTGTCTAAAGGGCTCTAATATAATGTTAAAACAGGTTTCCTTTACTCTAAAAAATTATATTTATTAGTAATTTATTATTAAAATTTATGAAAGAATGGCTTCACTTGAATGCCTTCACTTGAGCCCAGACCTAAATCTAATACTGTACAAGCCATTTGCAGGGTTCCACTGGACTGCGGACTTGATGCTATAATGCTATGCTATGACTGGTCAATTTTTGGAGTCTAGTTATTTGAATTTTTGGAACATGTATCATTGTTAGATCATCAAAATTGTTAATTTTACATAATCGGGGCCCCGTATCGCTGATTCTACTGTATGTACGTACATGAGAACATTTCAAGATGCCGCTTGGGATGAATTGTGGGTGTCAATGACCATCAACCATGTATTTCTTTTTCTTTTGATGATATTATGATATTATAATACAATGTTTTAAACAAACTGCAATTGTGTTTGTATGTGTTTTAACTGCAGTACAAAACCAGCAAGGAGGGAAGCACCATGGGGATCACAGTGAGCCACTCGGCAATGCTTGCTCACTGTCACGCTCTCACACAGGCCTGTGGCTACACTGAAGGTACACCATCCGTTTTTTGGTATGCATTTATTGCATCACAATATGGATGAAGCCTTTTTCAAAGAAAGTTTCGGCTCCTTCATTCTCCTTCCATTGTCCCAGTTTTGCTGTAAATAACTTGGAACTGCACCAGTCTGTTCTTCCCTTGACACTTTTTAGGTCACCTATCCTTATAGTCAGTTTTATTACAAGAACATCTCAAAAGTAGTGGGTATATATGTCCTTGTGCTTGGGAAAGAAAAAAAAACAGAATTTCCTTTCTGATTCACAGCTGAGACAATAACCAACGTGCTGGACTTCAAGAGAGAAGCGGGTCTATGGCATGGAGTTCTCACTGTGAGTCCCTTTAAACCTCATTTAGATTAGGTTGTATGATCGGTAATGGTAATGGTAATGGTAATGGTAATGGTAATGGTAATGGTAATGGTAATGGTAATGGTAATGGTAATTGTTTCGCCTTCGCCAAACTAACACAGACATAGACAGATGCTGTGTAGAATAATAAACCCCTCGTTTCAAATAAACACCCTTTTTTCCCAGGAATTAAAACAATTCCAGGTGATATCACAAGGGGGTATCCACAATAATGATTTTAATTTATTAGAATATATTAATATCCACCACTACTGATATATACATATATTAATGCACATTTTATAAAAAAATATATACATTTTTATAAATGCATTTCTACCACTGCACCCTCTCACATTGAGTCTTCAAATAAATCTCAAATAAGTCTCAAATAAATGGTAATGGTAATGGTAATTATTTCATTTGAACATGCATCAGATTACAATTGAATGCATCACATAATCAGTTCACAGTTCCACATGTCCAAAAGGAGTAGGAAGAAGCAAAGCTTATTAAATCCTACCCCTCCATCTGGTACTTTTACAATCAGTAACTGTTACATTTGTTCACTTCCTGCTTTCCTAATATAATTTTTTTTATTTTTTTTTTTATTTTATTTAATTTAATTTTTTTTATTATAAAAAAATATTTATGTTATTTTAAAAACTTAATTTAATTTTTTTTATTTAAAAAAATAGAAATTTTATTTATTACTTTTTGTCACGTACCGCAGTACAAGGTGATATGAGCATCCAATGCCATAATGGGTACCATAGTAAGTGTCAATATAGTGATATGTATAGCACATCATGACTGGTTCAAGACTCTTCATCCTTGTATTTAGCAAACATCAACTGCTTGTATTGTTTCTTGAATTGGCTCATCGTTGTGCATTGTTTGATTTCCTTACTCAATCCATTCCATAGTTTGATTCCACATACTGAAATGCTATGGCTAGCATAACGTAGTCCTAGCATATAAGTGTTTCAAATGTACTTCTTCCCTGAGATCATATTTCTCCTCTCTTGTAGAGAAGTATTGGATGACATTTTTAGCTAATTGCTTATTTTTAGCCTTATGCATTATTGTGCATTGTATAAGAAATAGACATATTATATACTGTCGATAAGACTGACAGGTAGGGTCAGAGTGAAAGTTATAGCTGATTAAATCTTGATGTATTTAAGACACATGATCTCGTATGCGACGCCTGTCATTCCACCCTGCAGAGCGTCATGAATCGGATGCATGTGATCAGCATTCCTTACTCCCTGATGAAAGTCAACCCCCTCTCGTGGATACAGAAGGTTCACGCATACAAAGGTGAGCGTCGGTTTCACTAACATATACAAGCACAAGGAGACCAGGGTTCAATTCCACCCTCGGCCATCTCTGTGTGGAGTTTACATGTTCTCCCCGTGCATGCGTGGGTTTTCTCCGGGTACTCCGGTTTCCTCCCACATTCCAAAAACATGCTAGGTTAATTAGCGACTCCAAATTGTCCATAAGTATGAATGTGAGTGTGAATGGTTGTTTGTCTATATGTGCCCTGTGATTGGCTGGCCACCAGTCCAGGGTGTACCCCGCTTCTCTCGCCCGAAAACAGCTGGGATAGGCTCCAGCACCCCCGCGACCCTCGTGAGGAAAAGCGGTAGAAAATGAATGAATGAATGAATGACTTATTTACTCTTCTTTTGTCCACTATATTGAGTAATACAATTGCACTGGTAACTATAGGGGTGTTAGTTCATGTCTACAAGGCTCTAACAGTGTAAAAAATAATGTGAGTGTGAATGGTTGTTTGTCTATATGTGCTCTGTGATTGGCTGGCCACCAGTCCAGTGTGTACCCCGCTTCTCTCGCCCCGAAAACAGCTGGGATAGGCTCCAGCACCCCCGCGACCCTCGTGAGGAAAAGCGGTAGAAAATGAATGAATGAATGAATGAATGAATGAATGAATATATAAGCACAAGTTTTATTCATGTATTGAATGGCTTATTTACTCTTATTTTGTCCACTATATTGAGTAATACAATTGCACTGGTTACTATAGGGGTGTTAGTTCATGTCTACAAGGCTCTAACAGTGTAAAAAATAATGTGAGTGTGAATGGTTGTTTGTCTATATGTGCCCTGTGATTGGCTGGCCACCAGTCCAGTGTGTACCCCGCCTCTTGCCCGAAGACAGCTGGGATAGGCTCCAGCACCCCCCCGCGACCCTCGTGAGGAAAAGCGGTAGAAAATGAATGAATGAATGAATGAATATACAAGCACAAGTTTTATATTTACTCTTATTTTGTCCACTATATTGAGTAATACAATTGTACTGGTAACTATAGGGGTGTTAGTTCATGTCTACAAGGCTCTAACAGTGTAAAAAAATAATTTAGAAGGTAATAAACTGTTTTTTTTATACTGTAACAAACAAACCCAAGAGATTTCGTCTCATCGACTGTCCTGTCTTTGTCTCTGCTGCACAGCACGGGTTGCCGTGGTGAAGTCGAGAGACATGCACTGGTCTCTTTTAGCGCAACGGGACCAGAAAGACATCAGTTTGAGCTCACTGCGCATGCTGATTGTCGCCGATGGAGCCAACCCATGTGAGTCTGTAAAAAAAAAAAAAAAGAAAAAAAAAAAAGACACCACAGCACTGATTTGTCTTTGCGTCTCCACGGCATATGCTGACTGACTGATTTTTGTGCATGTGTGCACGTGTGACACAGGGTCGATATCTTCCTGCGACGCCTTTCTAAACGTGTTCCAGGCACGTGGGCTGCGACCTGAGGTGATCTGTCCATGTGCCAGCTCTTCGGAAGCCATGACTGTTGCCATCCGCAGGTTTGCTACTGTTACTGCAGCTTATTTATGGAGGAATTTATTACTGCTGCACTAATATGAGACTGGACTATTTCATAAGTTGTCATTTTAACGACTATAAGTGACATATAATGTTCTTTAGACCTCCAGAAATGGGCGTCCCTCCGCCTGGGAAGGCGGTGCTCTCCATGGGTGGTCTGAGCCATAGCGTGATTCGCGTGGACACAGAAGAGAAGCTCTCCGTCCTCACCGTGCAAGACGTGGGACAGGTCATGCCTGGAGGTGCAGTACTCAAGTGGACATGGACTATCATGTTTATTTATATAGATAGTCCTTAATCACAAAAGAGCCTCAAAGGGATTACAGTAGATACAGTAGATCAGGGGTGCTCATTAAGTCGATCGCGAGCTACCAGTCGATCGCGGAGGTGGTACTGGTCGATCGCTGGTCGATCGCGGTGTGACATTAAAAAAATATCATCCCAGCATCAATGCCGTCACTTGATTGATATACAGGGCAGCCATTCAGATGACAACTGAATGTTGCCCTTCGGGCGACCAATCAAATCAAACAACGTCTCTAAGTGCAGCAGAACTTACGATGTCAGCCTATCATCCATCCCCGTTACTTGATTGACATACAGGACAACCAGTCAGATGACAACTGAATTTTGACCTTTAGGTCACCGCTCATGCGCAAACAACGATGCAAAGTGCTAAGCTAGTCGGCGAATTGCGAGATTTTAAGCCCTCGCTAAAGTTTATGGTCACTAAAATGAGTGAAGGAGCTGGACCAAGTAAAAAGGCAAAAACTGGACCAAGTAAAAAGGCAAAAAACATATCACTTCCATACGGATATGGAATATTATACGGATATTGTGATACGGATATTATCCATGACTGATAAACATTTGGAAGTGTGCTTGAGGCTGGCTATCAGCAGCTACTGTCCGGACTATGCATCCCTGGCTGGTTCAATTCAGTACAAGTCATCAAAGTAAACTCAGGTAATTACAAAAAAATTTAATAGTTAATTATGTGTGTTTCGCAATATTGGCTCATTTGGTTATGTAAGGTACATCAACATACATTGTACGTACAAATAATCCTCAATACATTTGAAAATAAATAGATGTTTTGCATTTTTGTAGTGGGTAGATCATTTTGACTCGGTCATTTTAAAAGTAGCTCGCATGCTGAAAAAGTGTGAGCACCCCTGCAGTAGATGATATACAATAGACCACATCCCTGATCTGAACCCCCATCAGGGCATGGAAAAACTGAAAAAGAAACCTTGAGTAGGGGCCCCAGATGGGGTTTTAGTAACATTCTAAAAACATAATTGTACAACATACAGTAGATACTTTCATGCATATTTTTAATTGAATGACATTTGTGTATTTGCAGCTCTGGTGTGCGTCGTGCGGGTGGAAGGGACGCCGTACCTTTGCCAGACAGATGAGGTGGGCGAGATTTGCGTCAGCTCGAGGTGCACCGGCGCCGCCTATTACGGACTCCAGGGCATGACCAAAAATATATTTGAGGTTAGTGTTTTTATTGTGCGTTATAATCACATTGTGGTTCAAATTCCGTTGCTTCGCTCTATCACACTTTTTAAAAAATATATTCATTATAAAATGCTGTTTTGTGGTTTAGTACGGCCTATAATTATTCAATATGTACGCATATTTAAACAAATGTTACATAATTTTGGCCTAAATCAAGCATTTTGCAGCATAATAGCGAAATGAACTAATATACAAATTCAGAAGATGCGTTCAAAGACATGGATGAAGATTAGTATTCTACACTAGTCACTAGGTGTCAGTAGTGTTAATGTTCAATGAGACACACAAGCATCAGACTTTTATTGCAGGTTTGAATCATCTCACACAGGTTGCGCAAAGCTGACATTCAACTCTGTACCACCGACGTCACTTCCTGTTTTTATACCTCTTTCATGTCCCAAAGAAAACATATTTATAGTAACATATACAAGCACAAGTCTTATTCATGTATTAAATGGCTTATTTACTTTTATTTTGTCCACTATATTGAGTGATACTACTGGTACTGGTAACTATAGGGGTGTTAGTTCATGTCTACAAGGCTCTAACAGTGTAAAAAAATAATTTAGAAGGTAATAAACGGGTTTTTTATGCTTTATGAAACTATGCCATTTGTAAGTAAGGAATCCTACTTTGCTGAAATTCACTTATCACTGTCGGATCTGCAACCAGTAATACAGTTGTTCTGGTAACTATAGGGGCGTTAGTTCATGTCTACAAGGCTCTAACAGTGTAAAAAAATAATTTAGAAGGTAATGAACGGGTTTTTTATGCTTTATGAAATTATGCCATTTGTAAGTAAGGAATCCTACTTTGCTGAAATTCACTTATCACTGTCGGGTCTGCAACCCGCAACTGCAGGGTCTTGAGACACATGCTAACTCGCAAACTAGAGAGCTAGCGACCTAAACGGTAGCCTTCAAGTTATTTCCTTTCAACTTAAATAGCCAAAAACTTACCACTTCCACACGGATAGGGAGGAAAACTATTAACAGTTATTTAACCTTTAACATGAACATTAATCAAACGTAATAATTTTTTCTGGGTACATGATACCATACAGCATCCATATCAAACTTGCGCGGGCCGCACTAACATTAAACTTTCATATCAAGGCGGGGGCCTCAAACTAGTGTCCTGCGGGCCACATTTGGCCCGCGGGCCGCGTGTTTGAGACCCTTGCTTTAAATAATCACAGTGAGTCTTCGGTCAGTTTGTGTTTCACCATGTAGCACTTGTACCTCAACAAGGTGTATTTTTATAGACTGGAATACTTTCTGTCACTGTTTATGACAATCTGGGGTTTTTTTGTGTTTTTGTTTACAGACTATACCTCTCACGTCGAGTGGAATTCCTGTCAGTGACCGAGCTTTCACCAGAACTTCGCTTCTGGGCTTTGTGGGACCAGTAAGTTCTTTGTATCAAAGACACTCATACTGAGAAGTAATAACCTTAGTCTGCATCTTTTGTATGCTGATCACAAAGTAGACATCTTTAATGGTTCATCTGACCCAAATAACAAATAACACCTCAGATTGAGTTTTCCAGCACTCACAGTATTATTGTACTAGGAAACTATATGATCTAAATAAAGTAAATAGCTTCATTTTGAAATATTTCTGTCTAATATTGTTGTTTTTGTGTCCGTCAGGACAACCTTGTGTTTGTTGTCGGGAAGATGGATGGACTGATGGTGGTCAGTGGGCGGCGACACAACGCTGATGACGTGGTTGCCACGGCGCTCGCAGTGGAGCCTATGAAGTTTGTTTACAGGGGGAGGTTAGGAGACACATGACTTCATGTCCTTTATAGCTGTACTTGTGTAGACAAATACACACCATTAAGTACACAAGTACATGTTTGTGTCTGGGTAACAGAAATGGCAAAGAGGAAAAGTGTGATGATGACCATAGAACCAAACATGGATACACAAATCTTTCCCGTTTTTTTTTCCACTACTACCACGTTATTGTAAGCTTGTAATAATTTCATTAGATTGTATAACTGCTATTATAGTAGGGTCAGTTTAAAAGCCACCTACTCGTGCATCGGCCAAATAGGATATTTTGCATTGTGTGTTGCAGGATAGCTGTGTTCTCCGTGTCAGTGCTGCATGACGAGAGGATTGTCGTCGTGGCAGAGCAGAGACCAGATGCCTCAGAAGAAGACAGCTTCCAGTGGATGAGCCGTGTCCTTCAGGTGCTTAGTGGCTTTTTACTTTTGACAAGGTTCATATAAAACATGATATGTATACCAAAACACATGGATATTATTATGAATATTAACTCATTGTTAGACCATCACACTACCACCACCATATTTTACTGTTAGACCATCACACTACCACCACCATATTTTACTGTTAGACCATCACACTACCACCACCATATTTTACTGTTAGACCATCACACTACCACCACCATATTTTACTGTTAGACCATCACACTACCACCACCATATTTTACTGTCAGACCATCACACTACCACCACCATATTTTACTGTTAGACCATCACACTACCACCACCATATTTTACTGTTAGACCATCACACTACCACCACCATATTTTACTGTTAGACCATCACACGGTGGACGAGTGGTTAGCGTGCAGGCCTCACAGATAGGAGACCAGGGTTCGATTCCACCCTTGGTGGTTTTTCTCCAGGGACTCCGGTTTCCTCCCATATTCCAAAAACATGCTAGGTTAATTAGCCAATCCAAATTGTCCATAGGTATGAATGTGAGTGTGAATGGTTGTTTGTCTATATGTGCCCTGTGATTGGCTGGCCACCAGTCCGAGGTGTAGCCCGCCTCTCGCCCCGAAGACAGCTGGGATAGGCTCCAGCACCCCCTCCAGCGACCCTCGTGAGGATAAGCGGTAGAAAATGAATGAGTTGCTGAATTTGGATGAGTCCTTAGCGTGCAGGCCACACAGCTAGAAGACCCGAGTTCGATTCCACCCTCGGGCATCTCTGTGTGGAGTTTGCATGTTCTCCCCGTGCATGCGTGGGTTTTCTCCGGGTACTCCGGTTTCCTCCCACATTCCAAAAACATGCTAGGTTAATTAGCGACTCCAAATTGTCCATAGGCATGAATGTGAGTGTGAATGGTTGTTTGTCTATATGTGCCCTGTGATTGGCTGTACAAAATGAATGAATTATAATTTCCTGTCAATCATTTAGCACAGTTTATTATATGAAAGGCCAATGTTTAAACTCCTGAGATCTGATAGTTATCCAAAGGATTAGAGAGATTAATACCAGCATGATATAAAGTAACTAATAGCAGAATTAATGCAGCGACACTCAAGTGTCTTATTGTATAATACAGTATGTTTGTATCCTACAATTAAATATGATTTTATGATTATATCTTTGGTTTGACAGCTTTGTTGACCTGCTGTTTTATTTATTTTTTATGTTATTTTTCCAGGCAATAGACAGCATCCACCAGGTGGGGGTGTACTGCTTGGCTCTGGTGCCTGCCAACACGCTTCCCAAGGCTCCCCTGGGCGGCATCCACATTTCAGAAACTAAACAGCGCTTCCTAGAGGGCGCCTTGCATCCCTGCAATGTCCTTATGTGCCCTCACACGTGCGTCACCAACCTGCCCAAGCCCAGACAAAAGCAGCCAGGTATCGAGCAGCACGTTTCTCCGCTGTTGTCGTCGTTACTGATGTGTTTATCTCAATGATGTTGGTGTTCACTGCGTGACGGATGATACGTGTGCTGTGCAGAGGTCGGCCCCGCTTCTATGATAGTGGGCAACCTGGTGGCAGGCAAGAGGATAGCACAGGCCTGTGGGAGAGACGTGACCCAGTTAGAAGACAACGATCAGGTACGTCCACTCAGGTTTACATGGTTTGTCAAAGCAAATGACTGCAAAATGTTTTTTTTTAAACTATATATTAGTGAATAATTTATGCTGTTTGACTTATTATTTGTCAAAAATATCGATATTTTAGCAAATTTGCAAGCATAAAAATGACAAAAATATGATTAACCAAAATATAAATTATATTCCCAAAATAATTAGGTGTCATTAACTAATATTTGGTGAGACACACAAAGATCAATTGCAGATTTGATTGTTCTCCCTAATGAAAAATCAGCCGAGGGTGGAATCGAACTCGGGTCTTCTAGCTGTGTGGCCTCCACGCTAACCACTCGTCCAAATTCAGCAACTCATTCATTTTCTACCGCTTATCCTCACGAGGGTCACGGGGGTGCTGGAGCCTATCCCAGCTGTCTTCAGGCGAGAGACTGGTGGCCAGCCAATCACAGGGCACATATAGACAAACAACCATTCACACTCACATTCATACCTATGGACAATTTGGAGTCGCTAATTAACCTAGCATGTTTTTGGAATGTGGGAGGAAACCGGAGTACCCGGAGAAAACCCACGCATGCACGGGGAGAACATGCAAACTCCACACAGAGATGGCCGAGGGTGGAATCGAACTCGGCTCTCCTAGCTGCGAGGCATGCGTGCCTAATAAATATATAAATAATAACAAATAAACAAGGTACTTTCACTTTGACACAAACTCGGTCAGGCTGCACGGCGGTCTAGTGGTTAGCGCACAGACCTCACAGCTAGGAGACCCGCTTAACCACTCATCCGCCGTGCAGCCCCACTAATAAAAATCCCTACTAAAAATACAGTCGACTTTTACGGCCGTTACTCACACCGAGCTGAAACTCCACTCTGAACCCTCGAGGTCACTTCCTGTCCGCTTCTCTTTCAGGTTGTTTAAGGGAAGACACACATGGACAGGAGTCTTATTATTTCATATTTAATATATATTTAATATATATTTTTTCTACTTTATTAGGTATTACTAGTGTAAAGGTGACTATAGGGGTGTTATTTCATGTCTAGAAGGCTCCAATAATGTTATTATGTAACATAATACTGTATTTAGAAGGTTATGAACAGGTTTTCTATACTTTAACAGCAAAATTATTAATATAAATATAGTTAAGGAAGCCTACTTTATGGAAATTCATATATCACATTTGGGTCTGGAACTAATTAATTGCTTTAAAGTGTGTGTTGTTGACATATATACAGTATGTACTGTATGTATATTTAGTTTTGTAGACCATGCACCCGGCCACAATAGGAATATTCTGCAGGTTTTTGTGTCTAAGCTCTGTTGTTATAGATATGATGCATTTATTAAATATAGATATCCTAACACTTCATTCATTCATTCATTTTCTACCGCTTTTCCTCACGAGGGTCGCGGGGGGTGCTGGAGCCTATCCCAGCTGTCTTCGGGCGTAAGGCAGGGTACACCCTGGACTGGCACATATAGACAAACAACCATTCACACTCACATTCATACCTATGGACAATTTGGAGTCGCTAATTAACCTAGCATGTTTTTGGAATGGAAAACCCACGCATGCACGGGGAGAACATGCAAACTCCACACAGAGATGCCCGAGGGTGGAATTGAACCCTGGTCTCCTAGCTGTGAGGTCTGTGCGCTAACCGCTAGACCGCCGTGCAGCCTGACCAAGTTTGTGTCAAAGTGAAAGTATTATTATTTATTATTATTTATGTATTTATTAGGCACGCAGGCCTCACAGCTAGGAGACCTAAGTTCAATTCCACCCTCGGCCATCTCTGTGTGGAGTTTGTACGTTCTCCCCGTGAATGCGTGGGTTTTCTCACTGGGTTTTTACTGTTAGACCATCACACTACCACCACCATATTTTACTGTTAGACCATCACACTACCACCACCATATTTTACTGTTAGACCATCACACTACCACCACCATATTTTACTGTTAGACCATCACACTACCACCACCATATTTTACTGTTAGACCATCACACTACCACCACCATATTTTACTGTTAGACCATCACACTACCACCACCATATTTTACTGTTAGACCATCACACTACCACCACCACATTTTACTGTTAGACCATCACACTACCACCACCATATTTTACTGTTAGACCATCACACTACCACCACCATATTTTACTGTTGGTAGGACGTTCTTTTTCTGAAATGTGCCGTAACTTTTTAGGTCAGATGTAATAAGACACACAACTTCCAAAAAGTTCGACTTTTGTCTCGTCAGGCTACAGAGTATTTTATAATATACTAAACATAACAACAGAAAATGGCTGCACGGTGGGCGAGTGGTTAGCGTGCAGGCCTCACAGATAGGAGACCAGGGTTCGATTCCACCCTTGGTGCCGCCCTATCCTAACACTTACTACTGTTAATTTAAAAAGGAACCCTTGTTTCTTTGTGTTTGCCTGCAGTTCCTCTATATTCAAGATGTACTACAGTGGAGGGCGCAGGCCACGCCAGACCATCCGTTGTTCCTTGTTCTCAATGCCAAGGTACCTCGACCCGTCAAACAGTCAGTCAAGATGTCCAATGATGGATAAATTCGGCGTCTTGTCTTTTAGGGCACGGTAGCAAATTCAGCGTCCTGTCTGCAGCTGCACAAGCGAGCGGAGCGGGTGGCTGCGGCTCTTATGGGACGCCTCAACACCGGGGACCATGTAGCACTCGTCTACCCACCAGGTTACTCAACATAACCCGGATGTTTTTTTTTTCCCAAATATATATTACAATAATCCATAATTGCTTATATTTATGCACAGGAATCGACCTGATCGCCACCTTTTATGGGTGCTTGTATGCTGGCTGCATCCCGGTGACAGTCAGACCTCCACACCCACAGAACCTGGCTACCACCCTCCCCACTGTCAAGATGATTGTTGAGGTGACAGAGACCATGCAGACCCACAGTGATATACTCTTATATATCCTATACCAGGGGTGGGCAAACTACGGCCCAGGGGCCACATCCGGCCCGCCAAGTGTTTCAATATGGCCGGCCTGTTTTTTTCCAAATATTTCATTTGAACTCAACATAAAACCTGGCATCGTGGCTTGGGCCAATTTTTTGATGGTTGAGGTAGCTGCTTTATCAATTTCGTTATTTGATGTGGTCTGTTACAAAATGCTCCTGTAAAAAGGGACACAAACACATGATAATAATAATAATAAGAAGAAGAAGAAGAAGAAGAAGAAGGAGGATGAGGATGATGAGGAGGAGGAGGAGGAGGAGAATGAGGAGGAGGAGGAGGAGGAGGAGGAGGAGGAGGAGGAGAATGAGGAGGAGGAGGAGGAGAATGAGGAGGAGGAGGATGACGAGGATGACGAGGATGAGGAGGATGACGAGGAGGAGGATGACGAGGAGGAGGATGACGAGGAGGAGGATGACGAGGAGGAGGATGAGAAGAAGGGGAAGAAGGGGAAGAATGGGAGGAAGAATGGGAGGAAGAATGGGAGGAAGAATGGGAAGAAGAATGGGAAGAAGAATGGGAAGAAGAATGGGAAGAAGAATGGGAAGGAGAATGGGAAGGAGAATGGGAAGGAGAATGGGAAGGAGAAGGAAGGAGAAGGAATGAGAAGGAATGAGAAGGAATGAGAATGAGAAGAAGAAGAATGAGAATGAGAAGAAGAAGAAGAAGAATGAGAATGAGAAGAAGAAGAAGAATGAGAATGAGAAGAAGAAGAAGAATGAGAATGAGAAGAAGAAGAAGAATGAGAATGAGAAGAAGAAGAAGAATGAGAAGAAGAAGAAGAATGAGAGGAAGAATGAGAGGAATAAGGAGAAGGAAGGAGAAGGAAGGAGAAGGAAGAAGAAGGAAGAAGAAGGAAGAAGAAGGAAGAAGAAGAAGTTGTTGTTGTCAATAATGATAATAATACTACTATTATATTAATATTGTTGTTAATAATATTAATATAATAATGGTAGTAATATTACAAAATACTCCTGGAAAAAGGAGCACAAGCACAATAATAGTAATACAAATAATGATAATAATACTACTATTATATTAATATTGTTGTTAATAATATTAATATAATAATGGTAGTAATATTATTATTATAACAAAATAATAATAATAATATAATAACATTACTATAACTAATAATAATAATAATTCTAATAAAAATAACAATAATAATAATAATAATACATTGAGAAACACACTTTACATCAAATAAATGATTTCAAAGTGCACATATAGCAGATTGCATGACACTTTTACATGTAAAATATGTGTAAAAATATAGGTGTAAAAATGGACTGTTACGTGTAAAATACTACATAATCCCCCCCGTCAATTTTGTTAAATTAATGCGGCCCGCGAGTCAAAAAGTTTGCCCACCCCTGTCCTATACTATGGTCTACCTTAAAGGAACAATGAAGCAAAGTCAATGACATGATATAGTAGTAATGTAATGTAATGTAATGTAATGTTATCTGTGTGTTAAAAGGTCAGTAAGTCAGTGTGTATCCTCACCACTCAAGCAATAATGAAGCTGCTGAAATCCAAAGAAGCTGCCGCTGCAGTGGATGTCAAGAGCTGGCCCATGGTGATAGACACAGGTGGACTACCATACTTTCATATTCTTTTTTTCTTCTTAATTTATTTCACACATGCATAATATGTTATATTATTGTATCTCACATATACACTTACAATATGATTGTATGGTCATCATCTTGTACTTCGGTACAAGGTACATTATTAAAAAAAAAAAAAAAAACTTAAACTGTATTATAGAAAGCAGGAAGTGAACAAATGTAACAGTTACTGAGCATACCCGAGATTGGAGATTGGAGCTTTTCTTCTTGTCACTCACACGCACACTAGTGACTTGTTAGCAAACAATAGAGGAGCAGCCATGATGCTTATTTGGTTTAATTTCATTTGAACATGCATCAGATTACAATTGAATGCATCACATAATCAGTTCATAGTTCCACATTTCCAAAAGGAGTAGGAAGAAGCAAAGCTTATTAAATCCTACCCCTCCATCTGGTACTTTTACAATCAGTAACTGTTACATTTGTTCACTTCCTGTTTTCCTAGTTTAAGATTTTTTTATTTTTATTTTTATTTTTATTTTTATTTTTATTTTTATTTTTATTTTTATTTTTATTTTTATTTTTATTTTTATTTTTATTTTTATTTTTATTTTTATTTTTATTTTTATTTTTATTTTTATTTTTATTTTTATTTTTATTTTATGCATTATTTTAGCTGAAGATGAACTAATATATGAAGTATTTGTGATTTTCGAAATAAGGAGTTAGTATGTTCTCTGTAGGCGGCATTCTGAATTAGCCTTACTGACCTTTTTTTATTTCAGGATAATGATAATCAGTGAAGCAGATTAATCAAACATCCAAGAAAGCATCCTTTTTTAAAATTTTTCTTTAATTTTTTTAATTTTTTTGTCATTGATTTTGTTGTATGAATTATTTTCCATAACAGGGTCTTGAAAAAGGTGTCCCAATACAGCGTATTGTTCTTTGAGTCGGTCTTTACGTCTGCTCATTTAGATGACCTCCCCAGGAAGAAAAGTTCCCACTTCTACAAGCCCCCAACCCCAGAGATGTTAGCTTATCTAGACTTCAGTGTTTCCACCACAGGCATCTTAGCAGGAGTCAAGGTGAGCTGATCAACGCCCAAATTCCCTTCACGGGTGTTTCATACCTCCGCCTCATGTTTGCCATTGGATGTCTCGTAGATGTCTCACGCAGCCACCAGTGCCTTATGTCGCTCCATCAAACTGCAGTGTGAGCTCTACCCTTCTCGCCAGATTGCCATCTGTCTGGACCCGTACTGCGGTCTCGGCTTTGCACTCTGGTGCCTGTGCAGGTCAGTCGTTGACACCAATAACCCGCCATTTTGAGCCTGTGTGCCATTTTGCGTTGTGCTATGTTTGCCGTTTCAGTGTCTACTCAGGCCACCAGTCCATCCTGGTTCCCCCTCTGGAGCTGGAGACCAACGTGTCGCTGTGGCTGGCGGCAGTCAGTCAGTACAAAGTGCGGGTCACGTTCTGCTCGTATTCAGTCATGGAGATGTGCACCAAAGGTCTCGGTGCACAGACCGAGGCACTGCGGGTGAGTGGGAATCCTCCGTATATGCTAAGAACCGTCGCTGTCATTTTAAATGTTGCTTTGTTCCTTCACAGCTGCGAAACGTTAACCTGTCGTGTGTGCGCACGTGCATGGTGGTGGCAGAGGAGAGGCCTCGCATAGCATTGACGCAGTCCTTCTCCAAGATCTTCAAGGACCTGGGGTTGTCGGCACGGGCCGTCAGCACTACATTCGGCTGCAGGGTTAATGTGGCCATTTGTCTGCAGGTAAGATCCATCAGCGATAAGATGTTTGTTTTAGGACTAAACTGTTTGGATGGAGTGGTTTTATGGAGCTTTTTGACATAAATGTTTGAAATATATACATTCACTGGCCATAACATTAGGTTCACCTGCACAATGTAATCCTGGGGTACCTAATGTTGTGACCTAAGTGTGATTATTTTGGAGAACTTCGGGTGATTTCTCCGTCGGACTGTGAGCTGCTGGTGATTTTTAATGTGCATGTATTGTGTGTGTGTGTGTGTGTGTGTGTGTGCATGTGTGTCCACATGTACATACATAAAATTGTGTCTTTTATTTATGTGTCCCGTCAGTCCAACAGGTTAGGGAAACTGGCTGAGCAGGTACTGTCAGACAAGAGTGGCCGTTTGCTCTTTTCGGGGGGCTGTCGCTGCGTCCGCAAGCGTGTTTGTGGTCATTGGTGTTCATTTGTTTGATTTTTCTTTTCATGGTTTTGTGTTCGTCTGACAAGCTTCAGCTCCCATCGTGCAAGCCGAGTTTTGTGTTCTTTTTTTGTATTGGCTGAATCTCTTTTGTGCTGCATTGCTTTACATTGGAGGAAGAACTTAGTGCATGGCTGTTGAGGACGCTTTCTAATGTCGAGTGTGCGCTGTCAAACACTGTTTATCACACACTGCTAAAGGCACAATTACAGGGAGGCTGGACTGTACCTTATGTGTCCCAAAAGGCCAAAGAAAACATACTTACATACTTACATTCTCCATACTTACATTAATACTTACATACATACTTACATACATACATACTTACATACATACTTACATACTTGCATACATACTTGCATACATACATACATACATACATACATACTTACATACATACGTACATACATACTTACATACATACGTACATACATACATACATACATACATACATACATACATACATACATACATACATACATACATACATACATACATACATACATACATACATACATACATACATACATACATACATACATACATACATACATACATACATACATACATACATACATACTTGCATACTTGCATACTTGCATACTTGCATACTTGCATACTTGCATACTTGCATACTTGCATACTTGCATACTTGCATACTTGCATACTTGCATACATGCATACTTACTTACATACTTACTTACATACTCACATACATACCCACATACATACTCACATACATACTTACATACATACTTACATACATACTTACATACATACATAAATACTTACATACATACTTACATACTTGCATACTTACATACTCACTTACTCACATACATATTTACATATGTACATACTTACATACTTACTTACATACTAACTTACTTACTTACATACATACATACATACTTACATACATACATACTTGCATACATACTTACATACATACATAAATACTTACATACATACTTACATACTTGCATACATACTTGCATACTTGCATACTTACATACTCACTTACTCACTTACATACATACATACATACATATTTACATATGTACATACTTACATACTTACTTACATACTTACTTACATACTCACTTACTCACTTACTCACTTACTCACTTACATACATGCATACATATTTACATATGTACATACTTACTTACATACTCACTTACTCACTTACTTACTTACATACGTACATACATACATACATACATACATACATACATACATACATACATACATACATACATACATACTTACATACTTTATTCATCTCCAAGTGAAATTCACAGATCCAGCAGCTTACAGATTTCGCACGTGCGTCACGCGTCGTCTGTAGCCCGACACGGCCTGACACACAACAAAAGTTCCTCCTGCACTAAAAGTGCTACATAGCGTCAGCATGCTCCCAAATCCGTACTGAGGCGGTACTCATCCCCAACTTTCGGTTGGGACCGGGACTTTATAGCCGCTGCCTGACGGATGATCACATGCCGCACCCCCAAATGCCGCACCAATCTAAAGCTTTTCAAAGAGAGCAATACCAATCATTATTATCATACTCTAATATAAAATATTCCTGTCAACTTTATAGTCATTTTTTTGTGTCTTTGTCGTTCCTCAGGGTACAGCGGGACCGGACCCCACGACGGTTTACGTGGACATGAGGGCTTTACGACATGACAGGTGGGCCAGTTGGTGCTTTTTGGGTTGTGAGACTATTGCGCAAGTTTGCCTCATACGGTTTTGTCTTTTTATTTTGACTTCTCTCCAGAGTTCGCCTGGTTGAAAGGGGGTCCCCACACAGTTTACCACTGATGGAGTCGGGCAAGGTATAGCCTCACACGCTATAAACATGCGGCCAAGGACTTGTTCTTTCTTCAATCGTTGTACTTTGATTGTAGATCCTTCCTGGTGTCAAGGTGATTATCGCCAACACCGAGACTAAAGGACCCTTGGGAGACTCTCATCTTGGAGAGGTGAGCTGCAAATGAAGTCCAGTCCTCCTTGTGATGTATATTTTCATTGAATATGAGCTACCTAAATTAAACGTATAAACTTCCTGTCGTTTATCTATCTCACCTAACGTAGATCTGGGTGAGCAGTCCTCACAATGCTACAGGCTACTACACCGTCTATGGAGAGGAGGCGCTGCACGCTGACCACTTTAACACCAAGCTCAGCTTCGGGGACACTCGTACAGTCTGGGCGAGGACGGGTTACCTGGGCTTCCTGCGGCGCACCGAGCTGACTGATGCCAGTGGAGGTGAGCTCCGTAAAAATTGTGCGCTAAATTGTGCGCATAGTCCAGATAGGTTGGCTTTTGCATTTCACAATGCATTTATTTCTAGTCTTCTCACATTATGAACTGAAAACATGGATGGATGGATGGATGGATGGATGCATGGAGGGATGGACTTACATACATACATACATACATACTTACATACTTACATACATACTTACGTACTTACTTACGTACATACGTACATACTTACATACTTACATACATACATACATACTTACATACATACTTACGTACTTACATACTTACTTACGTACATACGTACATACTTACATACGTACATACTTACATACGTACATACTTACATACATACTTACATACTTACTTACATACGTACTTACTTACTTACATACATACTTACTTACATACTTACTTACATACATACTTACATACTTACATACTTACATACTTACATACATACTTACTTCCTTACGTACATACTTACATACATACTTACATACATACTTACATACTTACATACTTACTTACTTACTTACGTACGTACTTACTTCCTTACGTACATACTTACGTACATACTTACATACCTACTTACATACTTACGGTTCTTTGGAGTTTTTTTATTTCCTTTTTTGTTAAAGCTGCATGGGATTCATCAAGATGTCTTACGTACATACTTACTTACTTACTTAAGTACATACTTACTTCCTTACGTACATACTTACTTCCTTATGTACATACTTTCTTACGTACACACTTACATACTTACTTCCGTACGTACATACTTACATACTTACACATACCTACTTACATAATTACGGTTCTTTGGAGTTTTTTATTTTCTTTTTTTGTTAAAGCTGCATGGGATTCATCAAGATGTGTAAACAAAGTGAGGAAAGTGAGCAGCAGGAAACAAAGGTTTCTGAATAGCAGTCTCCTCTAAAAAGCGATGCTGCTTTTTCCTTTTCGTTTGCACATTTGACTTTATATTTGGTTGTGGAATATTTAGCGATTCTGTTTATTGAGTTTAATGAGTATGTGTGTGTATTTCTGTCAGAGCGCCATGACGCCCTCTACGTGGTTGGCTCTGTCGACGAAACCCTGGAGCTGAGAGGGATGAGGTATCACCCCATTGACATCGAGACCTCCGTCATCCGCTCCCACAAGAGCATAGCTGAATGGTGAGGCCATGATGACCGGAACACACTCGTTTGTCCGTTCACTCCGCTTGAACTCCATTTCTCCTCAGCGCTGTGTTTACTTGGACCAACTTGCTGGTGGTGGTGGTGGAGCTGGAAGGCTCCGAGCAAGAGGCCCTGGACCTGGTGGCCTTGGTGACCAACGTGGTTCTAGAGGAACACTACCTTATCGTGGGAGTGGTCGTGGTAGTGGACCCCGGCGTCATCCCTATTAACTCCAGAGGGGAGAAGCAGCGTATGCACCTGAGGGACGGCTTCCTGGCGGACCAGCTGGACCCCATATATGTGGCGTACAACATGTGAGAACCTCTACGGACGAAAACGGACTATAATTATTTGCCTGGAAGATCCATCTTGATTTGTACAGTCCACTATGTCTTTTTTTTTTTTTTGTCTGTTTTTAACCGGCAGCAACACAAGTAGCTCATAATGTGCCCCGATCATGCATGTGTTTGTTTTTGTAGCTCAACCAATCAGACGGCGCCATTTAACTACATTTTTATTGGGCGGTTAATCTATGAATTATTTTAAGAATGTTTATATGGATGTACTTCGCGTAGCTGATAATTGAGACTGACTCAACAGCGCCTCCGCTGGTTGCAGCCAGGTATTGCCCTCCCAAATACAGCTGTTGATTGACTACAACCCATTTATTCCTCCCCATCCTTATTCCAAATAGCTTCCACTCCAGTTTTGTAATATAGTTTTTTTTGTGTCCTTTTGTATGTACTCATAATGCAAAATGACTTATGTAAAGATAACGGGTTCCATACATGAAGAGGACGATGCCTTAAAAGTCTTTTTATTTTCCCTGCAAGTTCAGCCGTTTGAATCCAGCCTCAGTCAGCCATTTTAAACAAACACTCCATTATACTTGATTAGTCCTCCATGATGCCAACTAGGATGAATATGTGTGTTTTCAGTCATATGATAGCCACGTTGCATGTGCCTCCCCCTCTTATCAACAGGACTCAACCATGACTTCCATGTTGCTTCTTTGCCTCAGAAAAAAAAAAAAAAAAAGCCTTCGGCATGCTGCAAGGATGTACAGCTTTGACGCAATAGGAGACGGCAGAACGCAAAGACTGAATCTGCTACATATGTGATATATATATATATTTGTCCCTCAGAAAAACAATCTGAAATGAAGTCAGATGTGGATTGCAGGCGGAGCACCTGTGGAAATACATTTTTGTCTGATATATGGTAAGTCGTTGTTATTTTCATAACATGTTTTCTTAATGAATAAAGTAATGATTTTAACTTAAACATGACATCACAATTTTTAATGTTTTAATAATGGGTTCACTTTATTGTGAAGTGCTTTGGTTTGCATTGAAAAGCACTATAAAATTCATTGCTTACCAGTGATGACCACACGGGGGTGCTATTGTTTCATAATGAGTGTTGTGCCACGCAAAAGTTCGTAATGAAGAAATAAGAGCACAAACTGATTTATGATACTGCATATGTTGTAACTCAATTGTTCTTTGGAACTGTTTACACCAAGTACTACCTCGAAATTTTGTTTAGTAGAGGTACAAGATGAAATGTTGAATATCTTGTACCTTAGTATCACTACAAGTACCACCAGTATGTGTACCACACTTTAATAATATACATACATATTTATATCCATCATATAACCATCCACAGTACTTAATAGTACTATTACGATATGTGTTCAAATGTGCTAACATCGTTAATATAAACGATTGATCATTCAACTACTGTACTCCATTATGGGTGCATGTTAGTTACACCGCCAGCCGCCAGGTGGCGATATTTCAGCTACGCTGTTGGATCACGTGACTTAGCTTTCCTTTGTGTTGCCGCAGAAGAAATTGTCATTTCCGCGTCACGCTTGAGAGCATCTTCACGGTATGTAAACTCTTCTTCAAAGCCACTTAGGAGGTGAATATTGATGCGAAGCGTAGCCCGAAATTCATATTTGTTTATAGGTGAGCGTATTTTTATGTGTTCTGGTCTCCTCGATTGATTAGCTCAACATACGAGCTACATTATTTTTCTTGTTCTGTCAATCTCCGTCTCCTCGTAAGGTACACATTCACGTCATCATGAAATCCAATACAAGAGCCTTTAGGCCTTAATGGAGGTAATAATGCTCAGTATTTAGGTCTGAATTGAACAATGCAAACATTGTGGTTTTCATTAATGGAGCTAGAAAGGCACTGCAGTATCTTTTGGACCCTCCCAAACAATTAATGCATTTATATACCACTGAAAACACTGTAAACGTGTAAAATGAGTAATATACAAGACAGACGTATTCCTTCACCATTGTTATTGTGTATGCACATGTTGGAAATATTTAAATTATGAATTATGGCCCTAGAGCTTGTTTACGGCAACCAAACATGAGAAAAATGTTCTCATTTATAAATTTTTTGTTCCACTTTTGAGAGAATAGTTGCTCAGCGGGTGGACTGTCATGAAAAATCTTCCTAAATGGGCACCCTGGACTGGTGGCCAGCCAATCACAGGGCACATATAGACAAACAACCATTCACACTCACATTCATACCTATGGACAATTTGGAGTCGCTAATTAACCTAGCATGTTTTTGGAATGTGGGAGGAAACCGGAGTACCCGTAGAAAAACACTGAGGGTGGACTCAAACCGGGTCTCTTAGCTGTGAGGCCTGCACGCTAACCACTCTCTCACCGTGCAGCCATTTTCTGTTGTTATGTTTAGTATATTATAAAATACTCTGTAGCCTGACGAGACAAAAGTCGAACTTTTTGGAAGTTGTGTCATTACATCTGACCTAAAAAGTAATGGCACATTTCAGAAAAAGAACGTCTGACCAACAGTAAAATATGGTGGTGGTAGTGTGATGGTCTAACAGTAAAATATGGTGGTGGTAGTGTGATGGTCTAACAGTAAAATGTGGTGGTGGTAGTGTGATGGTTTAACAGTAAAATATGGTGGTGGTAGTGTGATGGTCTAACAGTAAAAATATGGTGGTGGTAGTGTGATGGTCTAACAGTAAAAATATGGTGGTGGTAGTGTGATGGCCTAACAGTGAAATATGGTGCTGGTAGTGTGATGGTCTAACAGTGAAATATGGTGGTGGTAGTGTGATGGTCTAACAGTAAAATATGGTGGTGGGAGTGTAATGGTCTAACAGTAAAATATGGTGGTGGTAGTGTGATGGCCTAACAGTGAAATATGGTGGTGGTAGTGTGATGGTCTAACAGTAAAATATGGTGGTGGTAGTGTGATGGTCTAACAGTAAAATATGGTGGTGGTAGTGTGATGGTCTAACAGTAAAAATATGGTGATGGTAGTGTGATGGTCGAACAGTAAAATATGGTGGTGGTAGTGTGATGGTCTAACAATAAAATATGGTGGTGGTAGTGTGATGGTCGGGGGATGTTTTGCTATTATTTTGATATTAGGTTTAGGGTGCAATCACTTTTTAAAAACTGCAGTTTGTGTTCAGAAAAATAAAACTGGGCAAAATTGCCAAAAAAAAACGTGCCTGTTCCTTTAAATGAAAGCGTGTGTTTGCTCACTGTGGTTGCAGACGTCACCATGCAGGAGAAAAGTAGCCCCGAAGGTCAGCGGCAGTGCACAGAGTGTGGAACCAGCTTCAGCCTACCTCAGTCAGACCAAACCAAACAGACGGATGAAACCAACAGCGAGTCCGGGTGTCCATCCTGCCGAATGGCCGGCGGCCTCATCAACGGTCAGCAGGCCCAGAAGAGCATCAGCTTGGACCCTCACAGCTGCTCCGTGTGCAACAAAACCTTCATCTCGTCTGCGCATTTGACCCTTCACCTTGCCTCTCACAACAAGGAGAGGAGGTTCAGGTGCAACACTTGTGGGAAGTACTTCCACCAGCCCTCGCACCTCGTCGCCCACGAGGCCATCCACAGCGGGAACCGGCCTTTTAAATGCCCCGATTGCGGCAGGGCATTCGGCCGCGCCTCGCATCTGAAGACGCATCGGCGACTTCACACGGGCGAGAAACCTTACAAGTGTTCTTGCTGCGACAAGGCCTTTGCGCAAAAATCGGGGCTCCTCTCGCACGTCCGCCTTCACACCGGCGAGCGCCTCTACAGGTGCGAGGAGTGCGGCGCCTCCTTCGGCTCTCTGCCGCTTCTCCTCTCGCATAAAGCCGAGGAGGCCGCTCGGCAGGGGAAAACGCCTCACGCGCCTCGTCCTGATGGCGCTGCCAACGACATCAAATGCGGCGTCTGCTGCCGTACCTTCATCCGCTCCTCCTACATCAGACTTCAAGTCCACTTGGAGAAGGGGCTGCGGCCTTATCACTGCAAAGTGTGCAACAAGACCTTCATCAAGATGGACACCTTCATCGCCCACTGCGATAAACACCTGAAGCAGAAAGGGGAAAAAAGCGACGAAGAGAGCGTGGTGAAACCGCCGATGTTCATCCCTCTGTCCAAGCCGGCGCCACCGCCGGAGGCCGCCGAGCCTTTGTTTTCCGCTGACGTCACGACACGATCCAAGGCCAAGTCCAAAAGCTAAACATGATCAAGATGCATCAAAGTGTCTCAAGTTTTGGCCAATATTTTATATTTGGTTTTAATTATTCCAACTCTACTCAAATATGTTGTTCTTTAAATGCTATCGCTAAGCTAGCGGTGTGTCGGTCATGAACGAACGTGTCAAAAGAACTAGTTGTGAACGAAACGAACGAGGTCACCGCCCCTTTAAATACCCGTTCAGTCCTTTCAGTTGCAAATGCTTTTATTTGATTGGCTGGAGAGTCAGTTCACCGATCCTTTTTTCGAAGGGCGGGACTTTCTGCGTGCTGCCCTATCGTCGCTCCTCGCTCTGAATGTGGGTGGGGTTAGCTGATTGAAACACGGAGACGGAGAGATCGACCGACACTCGTCGGCAGTTCATTCGAGACCGACATTTGAGTCGGAACGGACTGACTCGATGCGGCTGACCGGGTTTATTCACAAGGGTTAATGACCAATTGACCGTAATGAACGGATCTTTTTTATCGAACGGTTTTGCCCACTACGACGCTAATACGCTAGCTACAAATTGTAATAAATAAAAGGGATTTTTAAGAGCAGTAAAGTGGAAATAATGAAAAATAATACAAAATATAAGTGTAGATATTAAATAAGGAAAAGTAAAGCAAGGACATTTAACATGAGTATAATAAGTGCTGGATGGAATCCAATTTATAAATTAAGTCATAATTTATGGATGATGATCACTGAATTAAATATATCGCTTCATAATGTTGGAAATGGCGTCAATGGTGGAATTGTCGGTTTCTTGTCCAGATTATTTTTTAATATTTGTCCATTGAACTTGTCATAGATTCTATAGTTGCCTTATTATATATATATATATATATATATATATATATATATATTTGTTCCGCTTCTTTTAAAACTGCTACTGCGTTTCCAATAGCACCGTTAGCAACATATTAGCTTCCTGTCCATCCATTTTGCACAGTTATGTAAAGGGAAGAAAGGCAAGAATATGAAAATTAATTTGGGACTTTTTAACATGAATGATTTTGGTCTTAACTGTATCTTGTACTGTATAAGGAAACCAAGTAGTGTTTTGCATTGCCCAAAGTAGCTACACGGCAAAATATGAATATTCTGACAAAGCATTATTATCTTTGTAATATGCTGGCTTTGATTATATTTAGCATCAAAATATTTCTAGTGTCAGGTACTGGCCAGTGTTATTTACATTTTATCGATATAGTCCTTTAGAAAACAAAAGACTTCTAAAATAATGTGTATAAATTTGTGTAAATAATCTATGAAATAAAGTTAAATACAAACAAACCTTGTGCATTATGTGTTCGATTTCCGGTATTAATATTACTCCATAGTTTTTCTATGAGACATTGAGCATTATTTGTCCACTATTACTAATTGCTAATCAGACAATAAAATACATAGACGTGTTCAATGGGAGGCACTGCTGTGAGCTGGAAGGTGCTTGTCACTGCCATCCTTCCATTGAGATCAACTCGGTGTTTTGTTTTTTTACAGCAACGTATTTTATGCTTTGCTGAATAAATTAATTTAACTACTAAGATGGGGCGTTGTATACCTAAGCTTAGCTTACCAGGACGTGACCAGACCTTTACAACAAAGTATCTGAACCTTTCCTGCAGAAGAATAGGGTCCATGTACTTCATATTTAGATAAAGGGACGGACCACATGTTGATCATTCATTCATTCATTTTCTACCGCTTTTCTTCATGAGGGGTGCTGGAGCCTATCCCAGCTGTCTTGGGGCGAGAGTCCACCTACACAAGCTATGCAGGGTGAACTTACGCGCTGATATTTGAAGATCCATCTGCAGCACTGGTAAGACTGAATAAGTAAATTTATCTGTGATACCATGAATGTGATGATTATTTATTACAAATGGATGATACACAATATCTTTTTAAGACAAACTATACAGTGGTTCACTATGTTTTATACTTTTATGGCATATTTGTACTGACTTAAAACCTAGACTGTACACTTTATTGCTTTAACTGAGTGGAAAGTGGACTTGCCCTGTGACCTCCCGTCCTTCTGTGTCTGTGATGTAGCAGATGGTGAGAAGCCGTCATCTCCACATAGGGAAGGTCTTGCTCCCGGCCTAAAGAGCAAAAGAAAAATGATGCACTTGATTCTAAGAGTCTAACCATTAGCCCCGTTATTATAGCATTAATCACACTACAGATTAGATTAATTTGCCTTGCACGAGAGCGCCTCCTGCACGTGGCTGCTGACGTCCCAGTGCAAGGTGACGGTCATGTGGCGCCTCCAGACGGGGTTCCTGCGTAGAATGATGCTTCCGCGAATGCTGTCGCCAACATGAGCAAAAATAGGCTCATCAAGCATGAATAGCGTCTGCTTCCAGTGTGTTGGTCTGGGAAGTAAAAAAAAAAAAAGTAAATACAATTTGCATTTTTTTGTGGAAAAATGTGCCACAAAGTTCAAACCATCATCAGAATATGTTTATCTTTTACTTGACATCACAGAAATCTACCGATGATGTCAAAGAGCAGAAGTTTGACGATAACCATAGAACAGAAAATGTACCAATTTTATATCAAAATGTGCCAGAGTTCAAACCATCATCAGAATATGTTTATCTTTTTCTTGACATCACAAAAATCTACTAATGATGTCAAAGAGCAGAAGTGTGACGATAACCATAGAACAGAAAATGTACCAATTTTATATCAAAATGTGCCACACAGTTCAAACCATCATCAGAATATGTTTATCTTTTTCTTGACATCACAGAAATCTACCAATGATATCAAATAGCAGAAGTGTGACGATAACCATAGAACAGAAAATGCACCAATTTTATATCAAAATGTGCCGCAGAGTTCAAACCATCATCAGAATATGTTTATCTTTTTCTTAACATCACAGAAATCTACTAATAATGTCAAATAGCAGAAGTGTGACGATAACCATAGAACAGGAAATGTACCAATTTTGTTTCAAAAGGCTAACAGAAATACTTCACACAAGTTAGTTGTTTCCACACACCAGTTGGTGACAGTATTACTCTGAAATTGGAACAAATTCAACTTATGGAATGTTCTGAACTCCTGTTTCCATACCAGTGTTGTACAGGGCGTAATAATAATAATAATAATAATAATAAATAATAATAATAATAATAATAATAATAATAATAATAATAATAATAATAATAATAATAATAATAATAATAATAATAATAATAATAATAATAATAATAATAATAATAATAATAATAATAATGAAGGTATGTTCTCCTATCAGTGCACTCCACAAATAGGATGAATGGAATGATTTATACTCAGCATTGGGACCGGTGTTGAGCTCTACCGATGCCCCCCCTTCTTCCAGGCTCTTGAAACAAACGCTGAACCAGGCGGAGAAGCCGTGGAAAAGGCCTGATTTTTCCAAGCAAAACTGAAACTGACCCTGCATTTCCTGATTTTAAATGAAACACAAATGCCTCTTGTTATTGTTATGATGTCATACACAATACGCCTTGCCGCTCTATCACTGATATACACACCGACAGTACACTATACCTCCAGGTCTGCTACCTGCAACGTGTACATGTCCAAGCGGATGACGTCCTCAGGAGAGGCCAGGCAGTCGTCCGGGTCCATGACGTGGCTGAACTTGGGTTTGGCAAAGAACTCCTGCAGTGCGAGAGGTCTGCCGGGAGGAAGCATGGTGTCATTCATGCAAAATACCATGCACAGGAAATGGTGCTGCCACTTGCAACATGGTGAGATTTCTAACTATATTATTATATATAATCCATTTGGCTGCACGGCAAACAAGTGGTTAGCGCGTAGGTCTCACAGCTAGAAGACCTGAGTTCAATTCCACCCTCTGTCATCTCTGTGTGGAGTTTGCACGCTCTCACCGTGCATGTTTGGGTTTTCTCCGGGTACTCCGGTTTCCTCCCACATTCCAAAAAAACATGCTAGGTTAATTGGCGACTCCAAATTGTCCATAGGTATGAATGTGAGTGTGAATGGTTGTTTGTCTATATGTGCCCTGTGATTGGCTGGCGACCAGTCCACCCCCCGCAACCCTCATGAAGATAAGCTGGGTCATTTTCGCTGGGTCGCGGGGGTGGTGGAGCCTATCCCAGCTGGGGTACACCCTGGACTGGTGGCCAGCCAATCACAGGGCACATATAGACAAACAACCATTCACACTCACATTCATACCTATGGACAATTTGGAGTCGCTAATTAACCTAGCATGTTTTTGGAATGTGCGAAGAAACCGGAGTACCCGGAGAAAACCCACGCATGCACGGGGAGAACATGCAAACTCCACACAGAGATGGCCGAGAGTGGAATTGAACTCGGGTCTGCATGCAAAACACTCACCCACCGTGCAGCCTTACATATAACATATTTCTGCAAAATATGGTAACTCCACAAAATATTAGCTTTTGATGATAGATCATTTTGGTTTCCATCGTTTGTGTCTTACTGAAGAGGGGTAAAGTCCAGGCCGTAGGTGTTCTCCCAGAAGGCCATTTTCTCTGCGTAGTAGCCATGGGCCATACATGGGACTAGGGTGAGGGTCGCAGAGGAGGGCCACATGGTGCCACCGTCCCTCAGCCAGCGGTCCCTTGCGAGCAGGACTGACTCCACCATGTACTCGAACTAGACCACAAAGTCATGTGATTTGATTTCAATCTAAACAAAAATTGGATGGGGGTGAGGTTTGATTCTTACCAGTAGGCAGTTCCCCATCCACTCCGACACCAGAATGTCTACCTGCTCAGGTAGTTGGACCTCCTCTGCTCGCCCCTGCAGCACCGTCACCACCTCCTCACATGCGTTCTGCTTCACCAGCGCTCTGGTGCACGCCGCCATGGAGCTGGCCTCCACGGCATACACCTGCAAGACCACAGATGGAGCTGCCACACTTGGGCGTCTGAAGAGTGGAGGTTACGCCTTTTTAGAGTGTTCAAGCACCGCCGCCGGTTGAGCCAGCTTAGCACAGAACAGGCTCACAATGCCCGTCCCGCAGCCGAGGTCCATGACCACCTTCTCCTGGAGGGAAGCGCTGTTCCTGACGATGACCTTCCTGAACGCCTCCGTGCGGCTCTTGTCTGACAGCATCTCCAAGTGGAGCCTCTGGGATTGGACAAATGTGAGTTACTCCAAAGGAACACGCTTAGAAATGTGTCAATCAACTAAAGACCAACCAGGGTTCCATAACTGCCAAAGTACTCCTCATCCTGCCACGGGTCCTCCACCTCCTGCTGTTCTGCAGCATCCCCATGGAGGAGGTGGCTGGCAGGGACGTAACCGTTGGCCCCTCTTAGCTCCACCCACCACCAATCTGAAGACGGCTTGGCGTGGACGAGCAGTCGGTCGCCTCTGCTGACACTAAGCTGTACAATAAAGTCAACGCCAACATCATGAGAAGCCCCCGTACCTCACGTCCGGTTCTCATGTTGCTTTTCTAATATTAATATTAAGTTAATATTAAGTTGAAGCGCCGAAGAACCGGAGTCTGAGGCGGGGGTGTCGAACTCGGGGGCGAACTTCATTCTTTTCCAGGACATTAACCCACACTCCTCGCTCCGTTAGACATGACAGCCAATTCTCCGCGCAGCAACAACAAAACCCTCTTTTCCGTCCGCTCACCCCTCCGGGTGGCAACAACTCCCTTATCAATAGTTCCGGGTTGAATTATTAAATTATGTACCAGGAACCGAGCACTACAAAGTAATATTTTCATTATTGCTAAATGCTTTTTATGCTCATTAACCCTCTAAAATAGATAATTTACCTCCAATAAATACCTGTTACTCTACAGTAGAGTAAACTTCCTGGCAAGTATTGATTCGTACGCATGTTATCGCTACTAATAAAGACGAGAAAATTACAACGCCATTGTTTTATTTTCAATTATATAATAACATAAATATATAAATCAGTTTCTAACCTGATCGCTGCCATTTCCAGTGAAGCTGCACAGAGCAACATACTCCTCAGGAGGTTCCTCGTCCTCCTCCATCTTCTGCTAATGGCGGCAATGGATTAATTGTCGATTAAAACTAAATAAAAAAAAAATATATATATAAACCGTCTCGTAATATCTCGGTTCTGTTAGAGGCAGGCTCGTCTGAGTAACTTTTGACTCAACATGACGGGGGTGGAAAAAACTACTTTCCAACTAGCAAGCACACATTTTGAGAGCACTTCCTGTTTTTGGACGTCATTTTGATGCATTCAAGAACGGTAGGAAATATAGACGTTCATAGGAAAATGTGTCTGGGACTGTACATATATCTAAATGTATAATAATAATAATACATTTTATTTTCATAGCGCTTTTAAGAGTACTCAAAGACGCTTTACAGTAGAGAAAAACAAAAAAAATAGAGTTGAGTAAAAACAGAGTAAAAGATGCATTAAAATACAATATCCAAACATTCATTCAGAGCACGGAGTGAATGGGACAAAGAGTTCCAGAGGGTGAGGGCAGCAATAGAGAAGGCTCTGTCTCCCCATTAGATATCTAAATATGTATAATTTCATGTAAACACCAACGGTGCAACTGCTTAATTCTAAAATTATTTCTAATTACAATATAATGTAGATACATGCTATGTTTACAACCCCATGCTCTTTTGTTTGCACGGAAATAACAACACAACTACTATTAAATATTTATTAATTCATTCAGATTTCACCAAATAGCAGTGGACAGTTATTACAAAACAGTTATAAAACATATACATGTATATGTTGACAGCATTAATTGTCATTTTCTGTCTTTGCTGCAGTTAAAAACAAGCCATCTTGTGATAGCGCATTTCAACTATCACACTTGGTCTTGGATTTTCTGAAGGGTTTGTGAAGCACATCATAGAGACGTCTTGCCTGCAAGCACAAAACGCCAACATGGTCATTTCATAAATATTATATTTACGTTTTCATTGCATGGTGTATGTGCACATTTCCCCTCACTTTTTGTGGCCCTAAGCCCGGACAGAGTACAAGGTCTTCTTTCGAGGCACTGATGATTCCTTCCAAAGACTGAAATGACAAAATAATAACGAAGATTCACAGAAATCAAATGTTTGTTCTTTTTTTTAGGAGGTACTCACTGAGAAGGTTGACAGTAGTGTAATAGCATCTGTCTTGTTTATGGACTTCACAGTGGTAAGGCAGTCTGTCACCTTCAAAATAAACACAAACATAAGCTGACAGTTTTTCCAAAGAAAATAAAACATTTGACGAGTTAATCAGATGCATTGGTGTGTGACTGCAGCTTTAAAAACAAAATAATGACCTTTGACAAATAGTCTTTTTCAACTTGCTCCTTCAAAAGATCTGCTGGTTTCTTCTCGTAGGACTTGTAGGTTTCTAGGTAGCGTCCTGCCTCCTCTGGACTGTCGGTTCATTCAGCACAAACAAGACTATTATAGCAACATACACATCATATTCATTTTCACTTATTAAGTTACAAAAAGGATGATAGGAACTATAATGTGATATGGCTGTTATTGCATTTGTGGCACATATTTGGGATGAAATGGGATAAAAAATCATCTACCCAGAGCCAATTAATAGTATCACTTATTTTTTTTCTTTGAGCCAAACCAG
Source organism: Doryrhamphus excisus (assembly GCF_030265055.1). Classification (NCBI taxonomy): domain Eukaryota; kingdom Metazoa; phylum Chordata; class Actinopteri; order Syngnathiformes; family Syngnathidae; genus Doryrhamphus; species Doryrhamphus excisus. The sequence continues at coordinate 19,272,726 of NC_080474.1, forward strand.
ATTTACCTCCACGCCAAAATAAGAGTGCAGTCCGCCATGATACAAATGCGAGCCAGCTCCTTCAGTGCATGATGAGGGTCTTTCTGGAATATGAGGAGGAATATGAAAATGAATACATTTTTAAGTAAGAGCCGTAATTTTCAGTGTATGAGGCGCTTAGTCACACCGACTAATTTTAGAGAGAAAAAAAATATTTGTACATGTATAAGCCCAGCAAAACTATAATTGTTATATAATTATAGATTGTTACGCGCTCAAGTCAACCTTTCATGAATCGCAAGAGGTCATTAATGTCCGAATCTTAGAAATAGCACTAAAATCATCACACAGTAACTTAACACTCAAAGGGTAGATGAGAAATATACAAGACAAGTACTGGTTTAGAATTAAAAAAAAACTATTAATGTCTTCCCACCATGCATTGCATTATTCATTCAGATGCCTGTGTGCACCCTTACCCAATGCCCCCTCATCCACATCCACACTACTCACCACATCCACTTGAACTAGTAAAACTCGGAGGGTGAAACAGTGTCCGAGCTGCTTGAGTCGGTCGTGAATATAATTCGGATGCAGATTGTGATACCTCAAGCTGAGAGAGAAGGGGAAAAAAAGTTTTAAAAAAAAAGTACTACAGATGTTTCACAGCAAGTATTTACCTGAGAAAGAGAGCACATGTAGTCTGGCCCAGGACGTAATCCGGTACAACTTCTCCAAACTCCCATGGTACACTCCTCACGAATTTCAAAATGGGGTTTCCCCTCTGAAAGCATCGTCAGAGTGTGTGACATGACTTTTGATTGACACTTCCATGAAGATATTCATTTAATGATATGTGTATTGTTGTGGTTGTGTCATTAAGATTGTGCAGGTGTACCTAATGTGTCCCGATGCATACCTGTCGCGGACTGACAATAATGCTGCTCCCGGACCCAGCTGGTTTCGGACCAAGACCAGTACTAAGATTCCCTTCATCCGTGCTCTTCTTGACCTCGCCACAGCCATCATTGTTCTTATCCTTTGCATCTGTAGATGAGGGCACTAAATCGGGTTCTTTTTGCCTGAGATTGGGACCAGTGAGGACGCCACCACCTTCAGGGAAGCCAGGGTCTTTACTCTTGATGATATATTGTGCATAGGACAAATGCTCGTCCGGTTTTGCAGAAGAAGCACTTGTACTGCTGTGGCCTACATTTGATGATGGCTGAAAGTGATGCTTTGGCTGGAAAGGCACAGAAGCTGTTAGCTTTACTGAAGACAGCTGATAAAATTAGAAAGTTTACATGATTACTGACCGGTGTTCTTTCTTTGGTGAAGGCAGAGTCGTCCAAATCGATGTTAAACCTCTTCTTCATTTCTCAGCTCGGGTATGTTTTTGAACAAAGAATGGACAACAAAACATCCGGTTCGAAAGACTCGGTTCACATAATCTAATAAATGAGTACACACTAATATATTATTGTATATGAGTGTATGTCGCATTCACAGGACAAAATGTAAACATTTCTACTTCCAGATTTGATTAGTTGGCGGTGAGAGTACGATTTTTCTGAATTCACTGCGCAGGAAGTTTTCATATGGAGCAAATTTTACGCTTCCGGTATTTGCTTTTCAGCTTAAAAGCACTTGTTTACACTCCCTTATAATGATTTTTGAAACACATTGCTAATAATGTAATATTTCATTAATAAAACTTTGTTTCACTATTTTATTAACACAACTTCAACTCGGTTATTGAAATTAGCAAAGCCTCCGCGCAAAGAATGGACAACAAAACATCCGGTTCGAAAGACGCGGTTCACATCCTCTAATAAATGAGTACACACTAATATATTATTGTATATGAGTGTATGTCGCATTCACAGAACAAAATGTAAACATTTTTACTTCCAGATTTGATTAGTTGGCGGTGAGAGTACGATTTTTCTGAATTCACTGTGCAGGAAGTTTTCATATGGAGCAAATTTGACGCTTCCGGTATTTGCTTTTCAGCGTAAAAGCACTTGTTTACACTCCCTTACAATTATTTTTGAAACACATTGCTAATAATGTAATATTTAATTAATAAAACTTTGTTTCACTATTTTATTAACACAATTTCAACTCAGTTATTGAAATTAGCAAAGCCTCCGCGCAAAGAATGGACAACAAAACATCCGGTCGAAAGACGCGGTTCACATCATCTAATAAATGAGTACACACTAATATATTATTGTATATGAGTGTATGTCACATTCACAGGACAAAATGTAAACATTTCTACTTCCAGATTTGATTAGTTGGCGGTGAGAGTACGATTTTTCTGAATTCACTGTGCAGGAAGTTTGAATTTGACGCTTCCGGTATTTGCTTTTCAGCGTAAAAGCACTTGTTTACACTCCCTTACAATGATTTTTGAAACACATTGCTAATAGTGTAATATTTCATTAATAAAACTTTGTTTCACTATTTTATCAACACAATTTCAACTCAGTTATTGAAATTAGCAAAGCCTCCGCGCAAAGAATGGACAACAAAACATCCGGTTCGAAAGACTCGGTTCACATCATCTAATAAATGAGTACACACTAATATATTATTGTATATGAGTGCATGTCGCATTCACAGGACAAAATGTAAACATTTCTACTTCCAGATTTGATTAGTTGGCGGTGAGAGTACGATTTTTCTGAATTCACTGTGCAGGAAGTTTGAATGTGACGCTTCCGGTATTTGCTTTTCAGTGTAAAAGCACTTGTTTACACTCCCTTACAATGATTTTTGAAACACATTGCTAATAGTGTAATATTTCATTAATAAAACTTTGTTTCACTATTTTATCAACACAATTTCAACTCAGTTATTGAAATTAGCAAAGCCTCCGCGCGTGGAGTTGCCGTGGCAACGGTGACGCTGCCACTGAACGCGCGCAGTAGCATTGCATTGTGGGATCGTGGTTGATACCGTCCTATCATGGCGGAAGAGTTAGCTGGCTAACCAACGTTGTCGGTACGCGATTGTTTGGCTTCGCACGCTTTTGGAACTACGACCGCGGCAGCTTGGCATTTTGCACGCACTTACTGCAGCCGAAACTTAAACTGGGTAAAATGTACGCTACAAATCTTGTGTGTGATAAAGTAACGAAGTTGCCGTGTTGAAACCAGCAAAAAGCTAGCTGAAAGGTCTTAGCGCGCTGAAGTTGTTAGATAACTACGGCCATGCTAACGTTGATAGCGGTAATGTCCTCGCTGAACGAATTATGGTGGTGGAGGCCGCAGTCGTGTAGCAGCCTGTTTGTTGTATACCTGTTACATTATCAGAGTGATAATCGAAAATATTATTTTTTCTTTTGTGAAGTGTACAACTCTATAAGTAATTAATTTCAAAAAAGGTGGCGCTAGCTTTATTGATTTATGAATGGATGTTAGTCAGCTAGCTGCAGCCACGCAGGCCCGCTGGCAGGCACTAGCCTCTAACTTATATTGGAGCCCGTTGTGGCATTTGTACATTTTGAATTAGTTTTGCCTTATTTGCTCAGTCAACTTTGCTAGACATGTACAAATATTAGCATACTTAAACGATCAAAATGTGTCCGGATTTGGTCAGCCAATGTGTCAGTTTTAGCGTTAAAACAACATTATCTTTGTTGGCTATGTGCGCGGCAACCTTAACGATAATGTCATTACTGGCTGTATTTTTAAATTGTGGTACTTTTGAAGCGTGTTTACTTTGTAGTTGATATTCAAAAACTTTTGTGCGATACATAGACTGATATCAATAAAAAACAGTGGAAATGCATTTACTTATTCCCGATTATGACACACTACGTGGAGTCCCAGTGTATAAATTATTACCTTCTTTTGCAGACTTTTACTTCCATGATGTTTTCGTTGCATTTAGGATAATACTGATGTGTTGCAAAACACTACACTGCTGTTAAATTCCAATATCAACCCATTGCCGAGGTGTATTGTGTTTTACCAACCTATGATTGGGACCCAATGCAGGTTGTCATTTATTAGAATGAAATACTGAAACCCGAGTTAATAGTGTATTCATTCTTCCCCAGTGTTGCCTGAGAAGACCCTTTTTTTAAAAAAAGCACCTGCAACATATCAAATGGAGTGTGCAGTGGACATTCCAGCTGGTGAGTGATGTGCAGACCACATATTATTGTGCATGAGGTGCTTTATTTTAGTTTTATAATACGCAAATATTGTTGTATTTTGCATAACGTGAAACACCTGGCTATTGTGTTCAGGTGAGGATGAGACAACGGAGAAAGATGACGTAAATTCCAAGGAATCGACCGAACCGCCCCATAAGAAAAACAAGAAGCACAAAAAACACAAGAACAAGAAGAAAAAGAAGAAGAGAAAGGGCGAAAGGGAAAGCAGTTCGGAGTCTGGTGCCGAGTCTGAGACGGAACCAACATCTCCACCGAAACCTGTCCGGACTACTAGAGCCAGGTCAGAAGAAACACCTTTTACTGTGTTTGTGACAAAATAGCTTACTTAACATTTTTTCCACTCAAAACCAATAAGCCTCTGCAGTGTTTTCCATACATTGATTTATTTGGGGTGGCCCGCTGCGATTAAGTTTGGACTGCCACAGAAAAATTTAGCATCAGAGTTCCTCCTTGTTCCATTTTCACTGGTGGTTGTTATCTCATCTAAGCTTTTTGGTTTGTGTCAAAAGAAATATGACACAATCTCATGTTTTTAAGCCATATTTAATACAAAAGCATTCAGTTATTGACATGCAGGGATTGGTTTTGTGGCGTATCAATGTTATTTTGCTGATATGCATTGAATTTGAAAGTGTAACTTTATTAGCTATACGATGTGGTGGTAAAAAGCTTACATTGTGGAATATGCCTTGCTTATATGACTCAAAAACAGGCCGGGTTTCATTTTGTGCAGCGGTCGACGTGAATATGTGCACCTTAATAAAAATAACTTTGATGTTTTTTGCTATGTTGATGAATAGATACATTATAATGTTCAACCAAGTCAGTGCCATGTTAGTGTACAATGTGTAAACCTCACTCTTCAATGCCGTACGACATGTGCCGGTCAATGTATTCACAGATCGGGGGTTTTGGTTGAGTGGTTAACGTTGGTGCACTTAACGCTCAATCATTGGGGGTTTGTGGATGCGGTGAATGGCTGATCTGATGGTTACATCTGCGTCTGAGGTGCTTCAAGACTTTTGATTTACCGTTTACCGAGTTGCCGTTTTATACAAACAAACTCAGGGTGCATTTGAAACAGCATCACGCAGGAAACTCCCACAGGACCACAATCAGTCGTTCGCTATAACATAGAAGAGCTGGATTCTATCGGTGGTAAGTAAAGTTAGGTTTAAATGCTAATTGAGCACTTTGAACCTCATTATATTATGCATAGTTGCCATTACTTTGTGGATAAAATTACACAGTACATGCATAAGGAAGTAAATGGGTCTCTGTTTGTTATACCTACCTATTGTTCTCTGAGGAATAACACATAATTAAGCCTTTTATAACATTCCACACTATAAAATGGGTAAAAGTATCCAACGATTAAATTTTGCGTGACATGGCTCAATTGTGTCGTCAGCATGCATATCACGATATAAATAAAAATCCTTCATGTTGCGTCTATCTCATATTGTTTATATTGAATATTCCTAATTTAGATATTAACGGTACAATCAAGTGTATATAATCTTTAAAATTAGCATAAACTGACCACATGGCCCAGAATACAATATTAAGGTGTTTTTAATCACTTCTTCATAAAATCACAAAACAAAATTAACTCCCCAAATTGAAGTCGTTAAAGAAGATTTAAAAACACGAGATAATTTTGCACATTCATCAAGACACAAACCAAAAATCTTTTTATCTTTCCACTCACCCGTAGAGTTTTGCATAGCCAATTATGCAAATTAGGCGATGATGTCACCTCACCCCAGAAAATACCGACGTGCTTCTAAAGATGCTAGGCTGCAAAATATGGTTGGAAATGATTGAGTTGATTAAATATTTGATGAAGTTGTTCACTGAGAGTAATTCACCATGAAATACATTTAATGTGTTGATCAAATAAAACTGAAATTAAAAAAAAAAATTATTTACATGTTTTTTTTTGTAGTGCAAGGCTGGCAGCGGCAAAAACTGGTGATCATGCCGGGCAGAAGGAAGACAAAACAGGTAGGGCATTTTTTTTTCCCACAATAAACCGTTTTCTATTATTTTGCTATTATTTTGTCAAATGGAAGACTATAAGAAAACAGAATAAAAAGGCTCATTAATTGTCTTGTCAGATTGTGTGGACAAGGAAGCAGATACAAAATCTAAAAAACACAAAAGACATGCCGCCAAGAAGAAGAAAAAGAAGAAGAAGAAGGACGAAAAGAAATCCCAGTCTCGCTCTTCATCTGATAGCAGCTCAGGTTCGGGTTCTGAGTCTGAAGCGGAGATGCGTGCAGCGGCCGGCGATGGCAAACCCTCTCCAACTGTAGCGCCTGGTCGCCATGACCCGGTGACCAGAATGTCGACGAGAGGCAAACGAGGTGATGAGAAAGCCGTTCCGATCCTTATACCGAATCCTGAGCCGCTTGAAGTGAAAAGGGAGAGCGTCGGCGACATGGATGTTTCCCCGAAAGCCGAAACGCCCGCAAACGACAGTCACACCAATGGAACAGAAAAAAATATCAAATCGCCATCACCCTGCGAGGAAGCGATAACACAGACGGCAACGGTTGAGGTAAAAGAAGAAGCCTGTCCTGGGGATGGGACTTTCAGCCAAGCTCAGGAACTCCCAGATATTATTCCCAAACAGGAAGGCAATGCACAGAGAGATGAACCAGTGCAAAAAGATGACTCCGATGTAATCCAGCCGGAAACATTAAAGGAATCTAATTCACCCACGCCGGGTGAATTACAGGCCAATTACGCACCAATTACAGGCCCAGATATTAAGCAGTCTGGATCACAACATAGTCGGTCACCATCCCCGAGTCCCCCTCAGCAGAACATCGATGGTCAAGCAGTGGCCGCAACAGAAGAACCACCGGGAAATGATTCCGGATCAGCCTCAAAGGACAAACAATCTCCCACGCCTCCGGAGAAGTTGTCTCGTTCCATCTCTCGCTCCCGGTCTCCAAAAACGAGAAAGAAGTCCATCTCCCCGCCTTCCAAGTCTCCAAAGAGAGCTCGGCGCCAATCACGGTCCAGCTCTCGTTCCCTCACGCCCAAGAAGAAGACCGTAAAGTCCCCGCGGAAATCAAAGTCGCCGAGACGTCGCAGGAGCTCGTTGTCCGTGTCGCCAAAGCGACATCGAAGTCCACCATCTCCGAAAAGAAGAGCCTCAAGATCACCAAAACGCAGTAACCGCAGGTCTCGTTCCAAGTCTCGGTCTCCAAGGCGAAGCCGGAGAAGGTCCGACTCCCGCCCACGAGGAGGTTTGAGGCGCTCACGAACCCGCTCTCCCAGACGTAGCGGTGCAGGCAACAGGCGCTCACGGTCACGCTCCGCTAACAGGGCACGTCGCTCCAGATCTAGACGCCCTTACCGCCGGTCCAGGTCCCGTTCCTTGGCTAAACGTGCCGGTGGCAGACGCTCGAGGAGTCGATCTCTGTCACGACATAGGAGGTCACCACCTCCCAGATCACGTCGCTCACGTTCTCGATCTGCCCGCAGGAGCAGGCGGACTCGATCGCGTACTCCCGTAAGCTACAAGCGTCATCGCCGCTCGAGATCAAGGAGTCCACGCAAACGGACCAAATCCCGAACCCCTTCATTCCGCTGGCGCTCCAAATCCAGATCTCCGCTTAGAAGGCGCTCTCGCTCCCCAGCCAGGAGAAAGCGATCTCCACCACCGAGGTCGAACAAACGCTCAAAATCCCGCTCGTTGCCGAGAAGGCACCGCTCAAAGACGCATTCGCCACTACCGAGCCGAAAGAGGTCCAAGTCTCCGAGGATCAGCAGCAGAAGGTCAAAGTCAAAATCTGTCTCTGTTGGCTTGCACAGATCCAAGTCCAGGTCCCGGTCTGAGTCAAGTGATAGGCCGTCTGATAGCTCGTCCCCTGCCCGATCCACTTCATCTCTTCCCATTGAGGAAAAGACATCCTCTTCTCCCCAAGCGGAGCAACAAACCGACCAACCGACCCAAGAACAGACGATACCAGATGATGTAGTGGCTTCTCCAGCAGGTTAGTTCTTTTGTTTATGAAATATGTAATTATGAAATATATAAGTATGTTTGTTGTGGTGTTGGTTTTACCACAACACTCCCAATTTCACCCTCAACTACACAAAACATCATTTTTTCACAAACATCTTTCTTATAGTTGCTACAGGTGGTTGGAAGCCTGTGACTTCATTCGGTCCCTCCAGTCCCCAAGCTGCTATCTCTGTGGATGAGTCCCAGCAGCAGCCTGAGCCTCCTGCTGCCATCCTCGAACCGGAACCAGAACCCGAACCGGAACAAGAACAGGAGCAAGAACAGGAGCAGGAGCAAGAACAGGAACAGGAGCAGGAGGAGGCCACCATATCCCACGAACAAGATGTTTCTGGTTCCCAGGACCCTGGCGCTGGGCCAGATGGCTCTGACGGATCTGAAGGGTCAGGCGAAGGATTGAATTCTGCCTTGCCAGTAGAAGCGGAAGCAAAATTCCAGAGAAGTTCCTCAGGTTCACCGTCTCCAGGAAGGCAGACTAAAGAACTGTCGCGGTCACCAGTCAATCAAAGGGAACAGTCTCGGTCAGCTTCGCCTCGGAAAAGGTGTGCGATTTTTTTTTTAGTATGCAACATTTTAGATGTGCAGAAAGTTGAAAAGAATTTGTACGTTGTACAGTAAACCTCGGATATATCGGATTCAATTGTTCCCACTGGTTTTGTCCGATATAAGCGAAATCCGTTATATGCGTATACCGGAAAATGTCCGTTTTACGCATATATCGGATTTATATCCGGTGTATGCGTAAATCGGATTTTATCCGTTATAAAAAGGCACTTCCTTGACTATGTTTCCAATGTACCTGGACGCGCAGGCAACGCTGCAAACGCTGCAAATGACGTCGTATAGCGGCCTGTCACGATTCGGCGAATCGGAGCGCCACGATGCGGCCATCCGATATATGCGAGGGAAATTTAATGGAAATGCATTGGAACGGGACTGTAGATTTTGTCCGAAATAGGCAAAATCCGTTATAAAAAATCCGATATATGCAATGAATTTTTATTGGAAATGCATTACAGAAAAATTTGTTCTTTTTTATCTGTCCGTTGTGAGCGAATTTCCGATATAGCCGAGGTTTACTGTATTAAAAGTATGATTTTATTAAGATGATAAAATATGTATTCAATACCCAGACAATTAACTTAACCCAAATATAATTGCTCTCCTGTCTTCAGATCCAAGTCTCCAGTGAGGAAGAGGGAATCGGTCTCTCCATCAGAAAAGAAGAAGCGTCGGTCAAAATCTCGGAGTCCGGGCCGCCGCCGAAAATCCAGTCCTTCCCGCTCCGGCACCCGACGCAAGCGATCCCGTTCCAAGTCTCGAACTAGAGCGCGCCGATCCAAGTCTCGCTCTCCGGCACGCAAGAGACGATCCCGCTCGCCCAACGCCAGGGGGAGGAAGAGATCCAAATCCACCGACAGGAACAAGCGATCACGGAGCCGCTCTGCAGGCCGAAAGAAAAGATCTAGGTCAGGAGACAGGGGTAGGAGATCCAGGTCTCGTTCCTCGGAGCGAAGGCGCCGGTCGAGGTCGAGAGGGCGAGGGAGACGTCCGGTGTTTCGCAGTCGCTCCTTTGACAGACGGGACAGGTGGAAGAGGGAACCTAGTCACTCTCCGGTTCTGATTCTCCGCAAACAGCGCCGCTCAGGGTCCCGGACGCGTCGCAGCACTAGCAAGACTCCTCCACGGCTTACAGAATTGGGTAAAACCTTTCGCATCACAACAGTCATTTGCTGTCGTCTGATTGGTTTTGTGATCATCCTTCACTGAATGCACTCCCTGTCCCAATTCTCTCCCAGATAAGGACCAGTTACTGGAGATAGCCAAGGCCAACGCGGCCGCCATGTGTGCCAAAGCCGGGGTACCAATCCCCGAGAGTCTGCGGCCAAAAGCCATTCTTCAGCTTCCCCTGCCGACCCCGTCTCCCACGCCGCTATCGCTTCCTCTACCGTTACCCCTCCCCATGGGCATGGGGATGCCAAATATGCCCAACATGGGTCCAATGGGGTTGCCCACTATTCCAGGCATGCCCAACATGTCCAACATCACCATGAGTGCGGCCATGGCAAGCATGACGGCGGCCACGATGACGGCGGCCTTGACCAACATGGGTGCTTTGGCAGCCATGCCTCCCCTGGCCCCGCTTCCCACTATCACCAACAAACCTCCTCCGTGTCTTGCGCCGCCGACGCCATCCCTGAACCTGGACCACATTGAGGAAGTGAAAAGGAAGGTCACGCAGCAAGCTAACATCCACACTATAAAGGAGCTAACAGAGGTAAAGAATGTTAAGGGGGGGGGGGGTGCACAATGTTGCAGCAATTGGAGTTAACCGCTTGTCTTTTTTTCTCTTTCTAGAAATGTAAGATGATAGCAAACAGTAAGGAGGAAATGGCTGTTGCTAAACCACATGTCTCAGATGACGAGTTCTAGAATCTTCAAGCCCTCAAGGTAAAAATGCAGGTAAAAAAAAAAACATTTAGAATTTTTTTTAGATTGCAGAAAAACCGCATTCAAGTTTTCAGCTTGATTAATTCAAGAGTAAACTCGGTTTTAACAATGCTTAGAGACACAAATGTTTCCCGTGCATTCGTTTATTTGCGGCAGGCCACCACACTAAAGGCTCACTCAAACACATTCTAATGAAACTGGTGTTGCTTGACGTTACAACCATGTACAGTAGATGGCATCACTGTTCTGCAACATACTGTATTCACATACTTGACCAATCAGAAGCCTGGAAAAGTTACAGACTCAAAACTAACTTGTTCACACATTACATATACAATGCATCTGTTTTGTGAGATACTAGATTTTTTAATCCGCATACACTTATATGTCGCCCAGGAAACATCATGAATGCAAAATGAAACCAACATATTCTGTTGTTAGCTAAGTTAAAAAAAACGTGAGCCAATGTTATATACAGTAAACCTCGGATATATCGGACTCGGATATATCGCAAATTCGCTCACAACGGACAGATAAAAAAGAACCAATTTTTCTGTAATGCATTTCCAATAAAAATTCATTGCATATATCGGATTTTTTATAACGGATTTCGCCTATTTCGGACAAAATCTCCAGTCCCGTTCCAATGCATTTCCATGAAATTTCCCTCGCATATATCGGATGGCCGCATCGTGGCGCTCCGATTCGCCGAATCGTGACAGGCCGCTATACGACGTCATTTGCAGCGTTTGCAGCGTTGCCTGCGCGTCCAGGTACATTGGAAACATAGTCAAGGAAGTGCCTTTTTATAACGGATAAAATCCGATTTACGCATATACCGGATATAAATCCGATATATGCGTAAAACGGACATTTTCCGGTATACGCATATAACGGATTTCGCTTATATCGGACAAAACCAGTGGGAACAATTGAATCCGATATATCCGAGGTTTACTGTATTTCATGACAGAAACCAAAAACATCAGTTCGACTCATCCACACACACAAATGGTGAGCTGGATTTTTGGAAAATAGTTTTTCAAAAGCGTGTGTAAATTTATGAAATGTACCCTAATGGCACTAATAAAGGCTTATCATGTTATTATTATTATTATTATTATTATTATTATTAATCAGCCCTCCCTACCACTAAATGCCACATATAGTTTGCAGTACTGTGGGCAACGCTGCAAAAGAAAACAATAATAAAAGGTTCTCTTCAAACTAGTTCATTCTACAACAACAGTGCCTCTGCTGGATGCAGTCAAGTTTTTAGTTTTCTTAAAAAAAAAAAAAAATAAAAAATCAACTATTTCTTCTATACAATTGACATCATTGTTAGCGGTCACGCTGATCTGTTTTTATGTCCATCCCTGTCTTTGAAAAATGTCCACAATGGTCATTATATTATGAATCATGACTTTTGTTGCCCTTTTAAATGTATTGGTATATCACCTATAATATAATAATATAGGTCCTATATACTGTAGTAATGTCCTGTTTACAAAAAAACGTTTTGCCTCAATTGATTTTAAGACAAGATTAATCAACAGTCAATTCCACATAATGAATTCCCCACCCTTATTGAGCTATTGACTGTCAGCCCCCCCCCCCCCCCCCCCCAACCCAAGTTTCTCACATCGACAGACCGGGATTGACATATGGAATATTTCTTTCTCTGCAGGCTCTCACTGACTAGAAGTTAGACACATTGAAGATACTTTTTCCTTCTTTAGGAGCCACTTCACTGACAGGAAAACGCAACAACAAATACAAAAAAAAAAGCCCTTTTCAGGACAAACTATAGTTCCCTGTTGGAGGTCAGGTGACGTGTAAGAACATCCTAGTCGGTTGGCCTAGCACCATCCCTAACTCTCCTCTACACTCTGCTCTGCATAGTTTTGTGCGAGTGCGTCGCACCGCTGAAGAACGTGAACGCACCGACCTGTGTATGACTATAGCGCGAATGTGAGTGTATGTGTGTACATAGTGATTTTCACCGACATCCCCTGCAGTGTTTCTGCTTAATTCAAGCAGTCGCTGTTGTAAAGACTGAAACCAAACGTAATAGTGGTGCAAAGTTTTTTGTTTTTGTAAAAGATGTGTCTAAATTGGTTTTACATCCAAGGCTTTCTTAAAGGATTGTGTTAAGCGGACACTGCTTCCTTCTTCTGCTGTATCCCTTCTTTAATCTTTTGTGGTTTCTTTTTTTTTTCTTTTTTAACAGATTAAGTTTCAGTCAATCCTCATGCGTGAGTTGCTCGGATAACGTTGGGTGCAAAAGGAAAACCTCATGTTATGAGATCTGAGCTATTCGGAATGTTGTGGCTGCAAAACAAGAGTGGCAGACACAAAATGCATCACATTCAATTAGTTCTGCCCTGGTTGTGATTATCGTTCTCTAAAAGCGGCAGCTACATTTAAGAAGGAGATGCACGCTCTGAGGAAATAATTCATGACATAAAAAAAAAAAAGAACGGCTTGAGACGAGACTAGTTATTAGTGTATCAGACAATCACCTTCTGTTTTTCGGGGAGTCATCAATGTCGCTTATTAGAGCTGCCTTTTACAGCATTTCAACTAAATGATGGTATGGTAACGCGGTCGTTTCCATTCGCTGGTGTGGGAAACGGAGCCATCCACTCGCAACCAGGGCTATCTAACTGGATGGTAATGTGAAGGCTTTTCTCAGCACAGAACTAAACAGCTCCATAGTGTTGAATGCCTTTTTTTGAGGTGATTTAAAAAGACAGGGAAATGGCATTTTATGATTTACAATTTTTTTTTGGTCATTTGAATAAGACGTTGCTTGCTCTGTATATAAATGTGTTGATGATTATTAAAAACCTCAGTGATCTGTAGAGATTCATGTCCATGTGTGTTGTTTTGCCCTCTCGGTGTATTGCTGCGTAATCACAAATGCTAATTTAGCTAACACAATAATAAAATAATCAGCCAAATTGAAACTTTTTTTGTAGTTTCCAAACTCACGCCTTTTTAAATTGAAAGGTATACCAGACGATTGGGGCCACACTAAAAATAAAAGGGAAACTTGTGAAGAAAAAAATCTTGACTATCACACTCTGTGTGTTTTTAAAAAAACAAAACAAAACAAAAAAAAGTTGTAATATGATGTATAACTTTAACAAGTCCACTATGTACACTATAGGCTAAGAGTTTCAGATTTATTAAAAGGAAAAAAATCATCTTATAGAACGAGTATCCTCAGTTCATTGTTAGCTGGTTCATTGTCACTAGTTAGCATGGTAAAAAGCTAGCTAGCTATTGTAGCTAGACTTTATCTGCCTAGTTTCCCGTCTTCAGACTCCAAATGATACTTTTTACCACAGTCACATTTTATTTTTTAAACAATGCGGTTAGTTTGGAGCTCGTTTTTGTCCCACGGGGAAGTGAATATGGGGTAAGTACTATCTTTGTCTTACTGAACAATTTTGCTCTCTTGTTGTACTATTGTACTATGTCTTGACCTCAAAACAATACTTGTATGTCGTTAAACATAAACCCATAGTGTGTCCAGCTTTAAGATCAGGGGTCTCAAACATGCGGCCCGCGGGCCAAATGTGGCCCGCCGGACACTAGTTTGAGGCCCCCGCCTTGATATGAAAGTTTAATGTTAGTGCGGCCAAGTGTGCAAGTTTGATATGGATGCCATATGGTATCATGTACCCAGAAAAAATTATTACGTTTGATTAATGTTCATGTTAAAGGTTAAATAACTATTAATAGTTATCCTCCCTATCCGTGTGGAAGTGGTAAGTTTTTGGCTATTTAAGTTTAAAGGAAATAACTTGAAGGCTACCGTTTAGGTCGCTAGCGCTCTAGTTTGCGAGTTAGCATGTGTCTCAAGACCCTGCAGTTGCGCAATATGTTGTAAATAAAAAAAGTATAAATGTGACTATAGTCGTGTTTTGTCATGTCTACAGGGCTCTAATAATGCTTTGTTCATTTTAATCTGAAAAAAATAATTTGTCTACCCACCAACTATATGTGGTTTAAGTTTTATTATTTGCCGTTTTATTATTATTATATTTATGACTGATTGATTGATTTTCTTTATTCTTGATTTGTTTATTTACTTTTCATCTTATTTTGTGCAGAAAAATAAAAAGTAAGATATTTGAGAACAGCTGAATGTTTTATCAGAGCTTTTATTGTAGGAAATCGGAACCAAAGCACTGAAAAAGATTGTATATTTTTCTGTTTTTAATAAATGCGTTTTTTTTTTTGTTTGGAAAACCTGATGCGGCCCAGCCTTGCCCAGACCCTAGCTCCAGTGGCCCCCAGATAAATTGAGTTTGAGACCCCTGTTTTAGATGGTCATACTACCACAAGTGTCTCCATCAATCCCTGGAAATAACCTTGTGAGAAATAATCAGCCTCTTCTTGTAGTGCCATCTGGTGGTCAAGTGCAATAATTGCAGGATGAGATTGCAGTAAACATGCATTTTTCTGTAAATATAAGGTGTTTTTTTTATGTTACCTTATTTGCTCCCTTGAAATATCAGTATATGTACTACAGTAATTAATTGTCCATCTGTCAATCTAAATCTTAGGTCATTCTAAAGGCAATATTGACAACCCCCGAGGTAAGTTGGCTTCTGTTTTGTTTGTATCGGACCCTAAATGACTAGTAGTAATATATTTACCCCCAAAATGCTAAGGTTTTAATCAGTAAAAGCACTTACCTGTTACTGTTTGTCCATTTGTACTTCTTGTATCTGAAATAATTGAAGCTGGCAATGAATGAACCGTACTTGGCTTGACGCCTTTCTGGTTATTTGCTTTGTTCAGACTATCACCCAGACACAGACACATCACAGCTAAAAGGATGGCACCTTTCATCGGGCAGGGACGTGCAGAGCCAAAAAGGTACAGCATTTTATTATTTAACATGAAGACAACCCCGGTTGTATAACGCCATTGTGGTAAAAACTAAATACGGTAGTTTCTATTCACATACGAGCACCAGGAATGAGTGTGTGACCTGCTTTTGGGTCATGAACCACCAGTTGAGAATCTTCATATGCATGACACATTATCACGTGAGTAAACAATTTTCCTTTTTAATGATGCTGTTATAACGATATTTATGTGCTGTGTAAATGTGGACCCCGGTTGCCGCGGCGTGAGGCTGAAAAGTTAGTCTTTTTAATGAGGGTCACACAAAGTACAACAAAGCCAACAAATGAGGGAGCAGCAGGCGCCAGCTAAGCTTTGTCTTGAGCTGGCAAAAGCCTTCATGAAAACTTACTGTTAAAAATAAAAAAGGAGAGCACAGAGCCAGGCTGGATGGCAGGGAAACAGCTGGGTGTGCTACTGGGAGACACAACAACTATTAAATGTCCATCCAGGCATCCATTTTCTATGGAAGAAAGAACCGGTGACTCCTTGCTCCGAACGATTTTAAAAAGCCAGCTAGCCAGCCAGCGAGAGGCGGGGTACACTCTGGACTGGTCGCCAGCCAATCACAGGGCACATATAGACAAACAACCATTCACACTCACATTCATACCTATGGACAATTTGGCGTCGCTAATTAACCTAGCATGTTTTTGGAATGTGGTAGGAAACCGGAGTACCCGGAGAAAACCCACGCATGCACGGGGAGAACATGCAAACAGGGGTCTCAAACACGCGGCCCGTGGGCCAAATGTGGCCCGCAGGACACTAGTTTGAGGCCCCCCGCCTTGATATGAAAGTTTAACGTCCGCGCAAGTTTGATATGGATGCTGTATGGTATCATGTACCCAGAAAAAAATATTACGTTTGATTAATGTTCATGTTAAAGGTTAAATAACTGTTAATAGTTATCCTCCCTAGCCGTGTGGAAGTGGTAAATTTTTGGCTTTTTAAGTTTAAAGGAAATAACTTGGAGGCTACCGTTTAGGTCGCTAGCTCTCTAGTTTGTGAGTTAGCATGTGTCTCAAGACCCTGCAGTTGCGCAATATGTTGTAAATAAAAAAAGTATAAATATTTACTATAGTTATGTTTTGTCATGTCTACAGGGCTCTAATAATGCTTTGTTCATTTTAATCTGAAAAAAAATAATTTGTCTACCCACCAACTATATGTGGTTTCTTAATTTGTAATTATTTGCTGTTTTATTATTATTATTATTATATTTATTTATTACTGATTGATTGATTTTCTTTATTCTTGATCTTATTTTGTGTAGAAAAATAAAAATGAAGATATTTGAGAACAGTGGAATGTTTTATCAGAGCTTTTCTTGTAGAAAATCAGAACCAAAGCAAAGTTTATTAATTTTTCTGTTTTTAATAAATGTGTTTAAAAAAAAAAACAAAAAAACCTGATGCGGCCCAGCCTCGCCCAAACCTGAGCTAAATTGAGTTTGAGACCCCTGCTCTAAAACCAAGAAATCCAGTCTCTAAATCCAAATAAATCAGCCACTTTCTTTCAGATTACCGCTAACCACTCGACCGCCGTGCCGCCGTGGTATTGTTTATAGTAAAGTGACATTTCCATAAACCCGCTGCATTAATGTTCAGTATTCCGGTCCGATTACATGTCCTGTGCTTTGCGTAATCAGCAAGAAGGCGTAGACTACGTCGGATCACAGCGTTGTTTGCATGCAAACATATGTGGCCCCGCAACTTGCATACTGAGCAGTAAGTGACTCATTGGCATTGGCAGATCAATGGCTGCTGGTCGATGGACGGCTGAGTGCTTTGCAACAACCACTCTGTTGTGCAGCCACTAAAAGGAGGTCACGCGCACTAATTTCTTCTCAGTCCTCTCCTCCTTACATGTTCCGTTTTGCTTTTCCCATCAACCGCCCACACACACACACACACACATATACACACACACACACACACACACTGGAGCTTCTTTCGCCACAATCTGAGACACACTAATGAAGACAACACAGGCGGTGAAGAGAGACGGATTTGAGAGGAAATGAGCTCCTTCTCACAGATAAAAACTGACCACAGCAAAAAGGAGATTGACTCCGGAGCTGAGAAATGAAGATTTTACCGAGAGGGATTTGGACAAAAACCAAGTGAGCTGTGATGGTCTATGCAATAGTCAGGGGAAGGAAATACAGGTTGTGACTTGGACTGTCAGTTCACTGGACCATCAAAACAGTTTGTGCATTTTGCAAACTGTGTGTGTGTGTGTGTTTGACTCCCAAGTAAAAGTATGTAAAAGCAGAATCTTATGCAATACCGATGGAGAAAGCATAAAAGCATGAATAAATATTTCATCAGTTACAACCAAGTAAATCACCTGAAACATAACACACTGTCTTGAATATGTATCCATTTTATGTTGCATTTGGAAACACACGTTAGTCGTTACCACACCGGCCTGAATACACACACGGCTTGGGGTTCTAAGCTCAATTTGGCGTCTCTGTGTAGAAAATACTCCTTTCACATCTGTCGTGAAACTAAGGCCAGATTTCAGAAGAAGAACGTCATACCAACTGTAAAATATGGTGGTGGTAGTGTGATGGTCAGGGACTGAATAGATGAATAGATCTTTCTAGAAAGCCAAACACAACACTTTAAAGGTAGGTTGAGGTTGAAGCAAGTGTGATCAGAATTGAAGACATAGTGGGTTCTTCCACGGCGCACTGCGCTGTACTTTGATCATTCATGTTTGGGAGCGCCCACGAAACGGCGTAGCACACAAACGCCGTAAAACCGAAGACCACCTGTCATGTCATTATATCACTAGATTGACAGTTACTATGGTACCCATTATTAAAAAAAAAAAAACCTTAAACTGCATTATGGAAAGCAGGAAGTGAACAAATGTAACAGTTACTGATTGTAAAAGTACCAGATGGAGGGGTAGGATTTAATAAGCTTTGCTTCTTCCTACTCCTTTTGGACATGTGGAACTGTGAACTGATTATGTGATGCATTCAATTGTAATCTGATGCATGTTCAAATGAAATTAAACCATTACCATTTTCTAAATCCATCTATGGGCTAGTTTTGGTCATTTCTGATCATTCCGGACTTTGACAAAAATAAAATAACAAAAAAAAAATTTAAAAAAAGCTTAAACTATATTAGGAAAGCAGGAAGTGAACAAATGTAACAGTTACTGATTGTAAAAGTACCAAATGGAGGGGTAGGATTTAATAAGCTCTGCTTCTTCCTACTCCTTTTGGACATGTGGAACTGTGAACTGATTATGTGATGCATTCAATTGTAATCTGATGCATGTTCAAATGAAATTAAACCATTACCATTACAAAAAGTCCCGATCCTGAATCCTACTGAGATGCTATGACATGACCTTAAAAAGGCTGTTGACAGTGAAAAAAACCCTCCAATGTGGCTGAACTACAACAATAATAACAAACATATAACAAAATAAGAAATGACCACACTACTGTATAATAACGGCGGCTTCTGCTAATAACCTGTAGTCATCTGTAGAGCGTGACTTGCTGGCGCACAAGCCCAACAATTAATTCATTTTTAAAGCTAAAAGGAATTTTATGGGTCAGATATCACAGAGTCCACACGGAGCCATTGTGTGTGTGGAATATGTAGTGTGTATGTGAGACAGCCTCAGGAATGTGTACGTTAGTTCCAGTCCATTGCTTGAGAATGAGCGCTGAGGTAGTGCTTGTGTGTTTCTCTGTGTGTGTATGATGTATTTCACAAGAACAGAAAGAAGAGAACTCATCATTGCTGCGCACAAAGAAGATCAAGGTCACCAGCGATGTCGTCTGCGGCCCATCACTGGTGACACTCAAGACCCCCCAGAGGTAACAACACACTCTTCTACTCGGGGGGGTGATGGGCAGCATAATGTCACTCTCTTATCTGCCTTAAAACCTATTTCCTGTGGTTAATTAGAATTGTCAGCACAATGCACACTGTACATAAATGCTTGCTACTAAAGACTATTGAACGCTCTTAATCAATGTATCAATCAGAGTAAGGAGTCCATGATTCCCCTTTGGGATAGGTGCGCTTCCCCAAATGGACAACTAATATTGTATACATGACACAAGCGCGGGTGTTCCACTCTATTACCCACTCAAGTTGACGATATTGAGAATAGGTCACAATGACCCACAATGTAAGTTAATGGCGCAACAAGGTTTATAAGATGTGTCCAAACTACTCAAATATGCTTGGTACATCAGCATCAGCAGGAATACTCAACAATAGCCGTGTATACATGGAACCAAATATTCCAATTCCATTCAGATTATTTGCTCAAAGGGAAAGAATTTAACTTTTGTATAGAGCTCATTCCGAAAGAAAAGTGCCAATCCGAGGGGTGGAATATTCCTTTCCCCAATCCGATTGAGTTATCTTGTATCCGCTCAAACGGAAAGTTGTCAGACTGCGTTCTTCTTCTGTTATTTATCTGCGGTTGGCAAGCAGATAAGACGTAAAGCGCAGCTGGAGACGTTCTTCAGTTTTAAAAATGGAGGCAAGGAATCGGAAAATTTGTTTTTGATCCGAACTAAATTTCAAGACTGGACTAAGGAAAAACTGGCAATACAAAGTTATTCCAAAAACGGAAAGAAAAACTTGCGGAAGTTGGTATCACGTGATGTTGGTGTTTACGTTTTACTGGGCATGCCCCATTGACTATTCTGTTTGATTATGTATTATTTTGATTATGTAGACAAGAGACTGGAATATTCCTTTCCATGTATACCATTGCTTTCGGAAAGGTCATTCGGAAAGAGAAAAACTCCTCATGTAAACGTGGCTACCGTTGGGTTTCACACCAACAGTTGGATGTTTTTCCAAGTAGAATAACCATTGTATACCATTGTTTTTTCGGAAAGGTCATTCGGAAAGATTCCATTCGGAAAGAGAAAAACTCCTTATGTAAACGTGGCTAATGTTTCCCCTTCGTCCTACCTGTAACATTTCTAATCAAATATTGAAACTTGCAAGGCGCTATAATTAAACCTTCATACTTGCCACAAGGCTCCAAGGTGTTCACGTTGGTTAGCGGAGAAAAGCTCTTAGTGAGAGATAGCAGCTTCTATTCCTGGAAAAAAAAAACGCTATAGGCATTCAAGTTTTAACCTGGATCCTTGTGGTGGTGGTGTACTCGCTTGTTGGGTCAGAGTGAGCTGTCAACGCTGGTACTGTAATTTAGCCTTCAATTGATTGGATGATTTTGGATGTGTTGGAAGCAGGGGCGGGCTTATCGTTAGGCAAACACAGGCAATTGGCTGCCTGATTATTTCTTTTATCTAAAGTAAATATTACTGTTTTTGTCTTAATTTGCATGGTGAAATACATCAAAATGTGTAATCTATCATCTTTTCCACCTCACCCCCCCATGCTATGGACCACTTCAGTGGTGTCCAAAGTGCAGCACAGGGGCCATTGGCGACCTGTGGCTGCGGCTTCATTGGCCCATGCCACTTGCTAAAAATATTATTTAACAAGAAAACAAAAAAATAACAGTACATGTAAAAAATAAGCAGTAATTAAAAAAATATTTAATTTAAAATATATATATATTACATTTTTTTAATAAGCAGTAATTTTAAAAAAATCTATTTTTTTAAATAAGCAGTAATTTAATATATATATATATTTAAAAATGAAAAAAAAATAAATTAAAAATCTTTATTTTTTTAAAAAATTAGTAATTAAAAAAATATTTATTTGTTTTTAATAAGCAGTAATTAAAAAAAATATATATTTTTTTATTTAAAAAAATTAAAAATATTTATTTTTTTTAAATATTTCAACAAAAAAAATTAAAAATATTTAATTTTTTTTGTTGAAATATAATTTTAACTCTAAATATTAACAGTAAAAAGAAGAAAGCTGACAGTATGAAGTTGCCATCGATACTGTATATCGTTAGCCTTTTATTGTGGCCATTCTAAGGTGGATGGATTTTTGTGGTGTTTTTATACATTTTGTAGAAAAAGAACAAGATCTTTTGAGTTTAGCTCATGAAAAATAGGGGGGGGGGGTTATTTATATTTTGGTTGAGTGTGGTGAGTTTTATAGCCACTGTACTCTGTACATTGTGCAGTCAGTCTGTGAATATAATATACTCCCTTAAGGCTCCACAGTGTGTAAATTCACAGTGACGAGGTCAGCATGCTTCAACAAGCCTGCAGGAGGGTTGGGGTTGGAGGGAGTGGGGGGGTCAGGAGTTGAACCAGCAAGATCCTGTAGTTGCTCGAGAGCCTTTCCTAACCACTGAATTACTCCTTCCTCAGGAATATATAATATCTCTATTTTTGCCCCTCGTTGGCTAAAATAACTGGAATTCTTGTGAATCAAATGTCAGTGGAATTCCAACGCCAGCATTAGAAGAAGACTGCGTGTAGCAAATGCTGACAATTAATCATTCATGTTTCTGCAAGAGGAAGTGTAGCATGCACAATCGATGTTACGCCCCACCCACACTTAAATGGCATTGACCTCCATATTGGCTAATTGACAGAGTGTTACATTGACTGGACAGGTACTTTCGATAGCTCGTTGATATATGCTGGAAAGAACACCCAACATTAGACATGCAGGCACTCATGTAATAATGTATTATTATTATTATTACAAATGTAATAATGGAGTGGAGAACAAATTATCCACCAGAATCTACCTTGTGGTCATTGTGGTCGTCATTACAAGGTGGCTTATATGATGGGTCATTGGACGCCGTTTGCAACAACTCCGTTCACCCCTTGGCGATCTTTGTGTTCTCTTGCAGTTTAATTTTGTGAAGAGCTTTGCTATGGCTTGCTAACATGCTAAAGTCTCGGCTGGTAACGATATCCGTGGCTGCTCTTGCGACTCGATGTGGGAGGCTAAACTTGAGCTGCTTCGGTGGTAAGCAAAATACTTTTTTTTTTACACACAGTATTACTCTACCTTGATCAATGGGTGCCACGGGAGTGTTTTTCAAATGTAAATCGACCATTCATTGGTCCAAACTCTCACATTCTTTATTATTTTTATGTCTCCCCGCACCTCACCTTGCCCTCCCAATTACAAT
The DNA here is from genome assembly GCF_030265055.1 of Doryrhamphus excisus. NCBI lineage: Eukaryota > Metazoa > Chordata > Actinopteri > Syngnathiformes > Syngnathidae > Doryrhamphus > Doryrhamphus excisus. The sequence continues at coordinate 19,295,387 of NC_080474.1, forward strand.
TGAAGCCTATCAGCAAGCCCAAATATAATGACAGTCAACCAATGTCCACTTCAGGCACAAGAAGAACTGATTTTTGTAAAAAAAAAAAAAAAAAGGTAACTAGCATCCAGAAACCGTAAAGTTAAACACTAAATATAATAATTAATTAATCGCAATTAATACACTAATTTGACACCCCTATGTAACTTTTTCTGTATGTTTTCTTTACACATATAAACTAATTATTATGAAGCAAAAACAAATTATTAGAATAATAAGGCCGCTTTTCAAGACATTGGTGATCAATAAAATAGCTGTAATTTACTCGGGGACCCAATCAAAATACCCCTTTTGGAAAGCCTGATCTCGACGTTATTGTTTGATGTCCGATTGCATCTGATCTCATGTTTGTCAGACTCTAAAACAGCGGTCTCAAACACGCGGCGACACTAGTTTGAGCCCCCCGCCTTGATATGAATGTTTAATGTTAGTGCGGCCCGTGCAAGTTTGATATGGATGCTGTATGGTATCATGTACCCAGAAAAAAATTATTACGTTTGATTAATGTTCATGTTAAAGGTTAAATAACTGTTAATAGTTATCCTCCCTATCCGTGTGGAAGTGGTAAGTTTTTGGCTATTTAAGTTGAAAGGAAATAACTTGGAGGCTACCGTTTAGGTCGCTAGCTCTCTAGTTTGCGAGTTATCATGTGTCTCAAGACCCTGCAGTTGCGCAATATGTTGTAAATAAAAAGAGTATAAATGTGACTATAGTCGTGTTTTGTCATGTCTACAGGGCTCTAATAATGCTTTGTTCATTTTAATCTGAAAAAAAATAATTTGTCTACCCACCAACTATATGTGGTTTCTTAAGTTTTTATTACTTGCCGTTTTATTATTATTATAATATTTATTGATTACTGATTGATTTTCTTTATTCTTGATTTGTTTATTTATTTTTCATCTTATTTTGTGTAGAAAAATAAAAATTAAGATATTTGAGAACAGTGGAATGTTTTATCAGAGCTTTTATTGTAGAAAATCGGAACAAAAGCACTGAAAACGTTTGTATATTTTTCTGTTTTTAATAAATGCGTTTTGCCCAGACCCTAGCTCCAGTGGCCCCCAGGTAAATTGAGTTTGAGACCCCTGTAATAGAGGCTTCTCTACATACAATATGTGTGTGCATGCCACAAATATCCACACATAACAAAGGAGTTTAGTCGTGTGCGGACGCGAGTGCCGCACGTCTCCCTCTTTATCTGTGTCAGGAGATTTATGGCCGAAGGTAGCAAGCACCCCGCAACAAAACAGCCTCTGCTGTTTCTCCCTGAATTGATATGGCAGCTGTTAAATCAACTGCAGGCACAGCTAAGCGACAATGCCTCTACCAAGTTCCAGTGAAATCTCCTTCTTACCCCCCCCCCCCAGCTGGAAAGTCTCTACGCTCTCTACGTCCTCCTGTCTGTTTTACTTGTCAGCCTGCTGTGTTGTGACTGCGTATGACTTAACATCCACTCCGCTTTGTCGAAGCGGTCGCATTTGATTCACTATTGTGACTATGTCGAATTTGATGAACGTTTGGGAAATGTTCTTCTCAGGACGGGGTCAGGACGTTGACTCCCTACAGAGGTTTTTGTGTACGGCCGCCGTCGTCGTCACTGAAAGGCTTGATTACATAATGCATATAATTATTCATGCAGCAAGCTTTTTTTTTAAAATTATATTTGGGCAAATATATGAAACATTACAGTTCATTTCTTACATCAATCAAAATATAACTTTGCATTATTTACATTTGTATTCAACTATCTAATCACAAGTCCAAAAGGAGTAGGCTGAAGCAAAAGCTTATAAATGCCTCTATGCTGGGCAACAACAATGAATATAAATACATTTACGGTATTTTATTCAATGCCTGATTAATATAAATTATAATAAGTACTTTTTATTCATCTGTTATAACAACGGAAATGCTTTAATTTTAGAATACATCACATAATTTCAAATCACAGTTCCGCATGTCCGAAAGGAGTAGGAAGAAGCAGAGCTTATTAAATCAGACAGGTCCATTTTTGCCATGTCGCAAAACCTCTTTTGTTCCAGTGCAGAAACGGCACTTTTCTCGTGCGGGAGGTGAACCAAACCCACGACACATTCCTCAGGGGTAAATCCTATCCCCCTATCTGTTTTGCAGTACTTTTATTCCAGATGTATTTTTTTTTAATCAATAATAAAGTGATAAGGTAGTGTAACCATACGGTGATGGAATGATGATTTTTCACAATCGTAATAAATCGTGATTATAAATATAACAATCAGAATAAAAATACTAATAATAGAGATAAACATAACACCTTGTTTCTTGAATTCGCCCCTCGTCATGCGTCCCGATATCAGCTCAAAAATGCAATATTTTAAATATTTAAAATATTTAAATATATTTTAAATATTTATATTTAAATATTTACTTTTAAATATTTTTATATATTTTTTCACGATCATCTAAACTAATATAAATGCTGTATACAACACATGTAGTAGGTCATTCCACCACAGGAGATATTTCATGTTACAAATTTTGGTATTGGTATTGGCTGAAAAATTGAGAATTGGACAATATTGGCATATACGTTTTTGAAAAAAAAAAAAAAAAAAAAAAAAAACAATATCGGACATCCATAATAATAACAATGCTGTATTATTTATATTTATCATTATCAAATCTATTAACTAACTACTATAATAAAGACCGCATAGTATGTATAGATAATTTTACAATGTATTATTTCGTTGATATGGATAGGTCATATAATGTTGCAGGAATGATATGGTGTGATATTTTTATTATTATACTACTAGTTCTCCAATTTCCTGTATTAAAAAAACAAAATGTTACATTATTATAACCGCCGCAGTGTGTAATTAGCGCCAGTTCTAAAAACATCACAACAACAGCTGTGGCTGTATAAACAACCTGTTGTTTTTTTTTTAATTAACGCCACAAAATGCCATTTTTTGAAGCACCGTGAGTGGTCAGCTTTATCTACATACCTTTCTGCGTACCTTAGCAGTAAAAAGGTTTTTTTTTTGATGATCAATCCAGAACCTTTTCGCTCCAAAGCATACCCGGCATACAGCACCATCATCTACTTTTCTGTTTTTCCCCTCAAAGGACTTCCATGCAAATAGAGGTCATTTAAGAAAGTTCAGCAGGGTCCACCGATGTGTCAGGTAGGAATCTTAAACACCCTCATACACACACACACACACACACACACACACACACACACCCTGAAAGACGGTGACAGATTGAACCATACAATATGCATGTCCGTGGCGTGCTGTGAGTGGCTCTCTGGATGTGTTGCATGTTCTTCAGTAGCTTGTTCATGCCTAAAGACATGCACAGATGTAAGTTATTTTTAGGACAATTAAAGGGACAAACAAATGAAACCACTTCAAAATTCATGATGTGCAGGTCATGCCAATTTGCAAAGTAATATGTTGCGTTTTTTTTTTAATTATTCACCGTATTCGCATGCATCTTTCACACAGCACATTCATTGCAGACTCATTGTTTGGTGTGAACATACTGTAACCGTACTGTACATTAGGCTACCTTCACACTGCCGGTATGATGGTTCTTTTTTTTTTTTAAACAAATCTGTTATGTGGCTGTTCACATTACCAACAACTGTAAAAAAGGCCAGTAAGGATAATTCATAATGCCGCCGACAGAGAACATACTAACTCCTTATTTATAAAATCAAAAATACTTCAACTTGCTGATATAGTTCATCTTCAAACAGCTAAAATAATGCATCAAGCTAAAAATAACCAATTAGCTAAAAATGTCATCCAATACTTTCATTCATTCATTAAATTAAATTAAATATTGAAAAAAAGAAATAATAAAAAAATTACATTAGGAAAGCAGGAAGTGAACAAATGTAACAGTTACTGATTGTAAAAGTACCAGATGGAGGGGTAGGATTTAATAAGCTTTGCTTCTTCCTACTCCTTTTGGACATGAGGAACTGTGAACTGATTATGTGATGCATTCAATTGTAATCTGATGCATGTTCAAATGAAATTAAACCATTATGATTCAGTCAAAAGATCTGTTCATTTCGGTCAATTGGTCGTTAGCCTGTGATCTCCCCCCTGTGCCTGGACCCGGTCAGCCGTTTCGAGTCAGTCCGTTCACTCATTTTCACGTTCGTTCCAACTCAACAGAGCAACAACATATGATGACTAGTGGTGTGTCGGTTATGAACGAACGGGTCAAAAAAACGAGTTCTTTTTTGTGAACGGAATGAACAAGGTCACAGACAGTGTCAGTCAATCTCTCGGTCTTTCAGTCAGCTAACCCCACCCACCCACAGCATTTGCAACTTTAGGGGCGGTGACCTTGTTCATTCATTCATTCATTCATTTTCTACCGCTTTTTCCTCACAAGGGTCGCGGGGGGTGCTGGAGCCTATCCCAGCTGTCTTCGGGCGAGAGGCGGGGTACACCCTGGACTGGTCGCCAGCCAATCACAGGGCACATATAGACAAACAACCATTCACACTCACATTCATACCTATGGACAATTTGCAGTCGCCAATTAACCTAGCATGTTTTTGGAATGTGGGAGGAAACCGGAGTACCCGGAGAAAACCCACGCATGCACGGGGGGAGAACATGCAATGGCCGAGGGTGGAATTGAACCCTGGTCTCCGAGCTGTGAGGTCTGCGCGCTAACCACGAGACCGCCATGCCGCCCTTGTTCATTCAGTTAAAAAAAAAACTAGTTCTTTTGACCCATTCGTTCATGACAGACACACCACTATTGTACTCCGTGAATTCTGCCTAGCAACAGGTGACCAGATGAACGCTTATCCCTCCAAAAACAAGGCATATGCTACACCACCTGTTTTCTACATTTAATACAGAGGAGTCGTTCAAGAACATTAGTAGTCCACATTGTCGTATCCTTCTGTTCACACACCATGATGTGTCCCAAGTTTCGAGAAACGCCATATAAGAGTCAAACGTACCCTGCAGGGAAAACAAAAAATGGAAGCATAAACACATCAATGCCACACCAGAGTTTCATAAGCACAAAGACGACAAAGGTGAATAAAACTGTTCTTTAAATATGACAAAGTATAACCCAGGTTTCTGTTCACGAACGCAACCAAAAGAGCACACTTTTACACAGCAAAATGTGCCATAAACTACATTTCTGCCACTCAATGAAGTTGCACGTCTAATGTATTTTGCATGGCTGCCATTACTAATACATGGCGCAGTGGGCGAGAGAAAACATGCATTTCTTGGATGTCTTGCAATGTCGCCAAACTTTAAATAAAGAGCTGTCGTGTATAAACCTACCAGGATAAATGAGGGCTATATACAGTTATGCAATCATGCAAAGAAAGGCGTTTAAAACACATTAAACCACCCCCCCCCCCCACACATACACACTCAAAACCCCCGGAAAACACACAAGACAAGTCTAAGTCCTAATCATGGGTGACTATAGGGGTGTTATTCTATGTCTAGAGGGCTCTAATAATGTTTATCATGCAAGTTGTTTAAAAGTAAAACACTCCTCCCAAAATGTTGCATGACAAAGTTACAACACCCCCCCCCCCCCACCGCCACACACACACACACACACACTCAAAACCCCCGGAAAACACACAAGACAAGTATAAATCCTATTCATGGATGACTATAGGGGTGTTATTCTATGTCTAGAGGGCTCTAATAATGTTTATCATGCAGTGAAAGGTGTTTAAAAGTAAAACACTCCTTCCAAAATGTTACATGACAAAGTTAGAACACAGTAAACCAACCCCCCCCCCCTCCCCACACACACACACACACTCAAAACCCCCGGAAAACACACAAAACAAGTCTAAGTCCTAATCATGGGTGACTATAGGGGTGTTATTCTATGTCTAGAGGGCTCTAATAATGTTTATCATGCAAGTTGTTTAAAAGTAAAACACTCCTCCCAAAATGTTGCATGACAAAGTTACAACCCCCCCCCCCCCCCCCCCCCATCCATTCGTTGTCAAGACCACTTGTCCTTAGGGTTATTTTGCGATCATAAATAAATAAATCAATAACAATACCAAATATTAAAAAAAAACACCTTAGTTAAAATGCAGGTGAATAGTATGGGATGAATATGAGACGAATAGTTGCATCATATTTTTAGAATGTACAGAAAATAGAAATACATATGTTTGTGTCTCAGAATTATGGATGTATAATTCCAAAACAAAAGTGCACTTTTCATTTAAAAGTCCTAAAAGTAATCAAAGTGCACCCCCCCCCCCCCCCCCCCCCGTAACAAAATCTTTAATAAATCAAACCAATTAAGGCTTACAGGTGTTATTTGGAGCCCTTACCACTAAATGTGATGTTAGTTTCACTTTTGATCGAGTGACAAAAATCCATTTTTACACGCTTGTTGTGTGGCCATCTTGACCTGTGCCTGAACAAGCCTACAAGGAGCCATGATTACACCTTCTTTTATTTTTCCACTGCGTCTCACAGCCTGTGCGCCCACCCGCCGCTTAAGAATCAATAGGCCTACTCATTTTCACCGGGCGGAATATCTATTTAGCGTCAAGCGAGAGCACACATGCCCACAGCTCAAGTCCAAAATAGCATAAAACTACAATTAGTTTCCTGTCATTGCATCTTGCTCACCTCTTCTAATTGCTTCTTTTCACGCTCTTCACTCCTCTTTATCTGCTATCTCTCCTTCCCTTCTTCCCAATGAGTCATTCCACTCATCCTTTAAAACTATCTCACGTTTTCTGCACTCATCTACTCTTTCAGGAATATCGTCCTTCCGGTTGCTATCTCAGCCAATCCTGCTTTTCCGCTGCTCCCGTCTGTCCTTTACTTTCCAATCTCAATGTCCTCCCATCCCCCATTGATGTTGTGAGAAATACCAATAAGCTGCTGTTTACGGGAGAGTGTGTGTGTGTGTGTGTGTGTGTGTGTGTGTGTGTACGCGCTCCCGAAGCCCAAAGCTGCATGTGAGTGTTACTCCGTAGGCTGTCCACTGCACCACTGCTTCATAGGCTCCTGCAACCTGCAGTAACTCCACGGAGGTGGACTGCAGGAGAAATTAGCTAACATCCCCCCCACACACACACGATACAACTGTTGGTGTGTGGGTAAAAAAAAAAAACTCAAAGAAGTATTGAATGTTGCACGGCTGCGCGGTGAACAAGTGGTTAGCACGCATGCCTCACAGCTAGGTGACTCGGGTTCAATTCCACCCTCGGCAATCTCTGTGTGGAGTTTGTATGTTCTCCCCGTGTGCATGCGTGGTTTTTTTCCGGGTACTCCGGTTTCCTCCCACATTCCAAAAACATGCTAGGTTAATTAGCGACTCCAAATTGTCCATAGGTATGAATGTGAGTGTGAATGGTTGTTTGTCTATATGTGTCCTGTGATTGGCTGGCCACCAGTCCAGGGTGTACCCCGCCCGCCTCTCGCCCGAAGACAGCTGGGATAGGCTCCAGCACCCCCGCAACCCTCGTGAGGAAAAGCGGTAGAACATGAATTAATTATTAGAGCCCTCTAGACATGAAACAGCATCCCTATATTCAACGTTACACTCATATTACCCAACATAGTTGACAAAATAAACATAATATAGACTCACATGTTCCAGTTCCAGTTTCGATTCCTCACGTTCTTTGCATGTTTTCCGGGTATTCCAATTCTCCTCAAATTGTCCGTAGGTATGAATATGAGTGTGAATGGTTGTTTGTCCATATGTGCCCTGTGATTGGCTGGCCACCAGTCCAGGGTGTACCCCGCCTCTCGCCCGAAGACAGCTGGGATAGGCTCCAGCACCCCCGCCACCCTCGTGAGGATAAGCTGTAGAAAATGAATGAATGTTGCCTCTGTTGCACGGCAGCCGAGTGGTTACCGCGCAGGCCTCACAGCTAGGAGACCCGAGTTCAATTCCACCCTCGGCCATCTCTGTGTGGAGTTTGCATGTTCCTCTCGCCCGAAGACAACTGGGATAGGCTCCAGCATCCCCGCCACCCTCGTGAGGATAAGCGGTAGAAAATGAATGAATGTTGCCTCTGTTGCACGGCAGGCGAGTGGTTACCACGCAGGCCTCACAGCTTGGAGACCCGAGTTCAATTCCACCCTCGGCCATCTCTGTCCTCTATCCTCACAAGGGTCGTAGCGCGTGCTGGAGCCTATCCCAGCTGTCTTTGAGCAAGAGGCGGGTTACACCCTGGACTGGTGGCCAGCCAATCACAGGGCACATATAGACAAACAACCATTCACACTCACATTCATACCTATGGACAATTTGGAGTCACTAATTAACCTAGCATGTTTTTGGAATGTGGGAGGAAACCGGAGTACCCGGAGAAAACCCACGCATGCACAAGGAAACATGCAAACTCGAGGGTGGAATTGAACCCTAGTCTCCTAGCTGTGAGGTCAGCATACTAACCACTCGACCATCGTGCAGCCCGTTTTGTGAAATGTATCACATAAAAAAAAACACCTCTGTGAAAACTCAGTGTTGAGATTCCTGATGGGAATGGGAGTTAGTATATCTGCAGTGACTAATTAGCGCTGATACGGCAGAATCTTCCCAACCAATCTAAACGGACGCTTAAGGAGTCACAACTCAACGGCTGCGAGCACATTTGTGTCCTCTTTGTTTTGTTTTCATTACGACCCATTCAATAACAATTAGAGCTGAGTTAATGTTTCAGTATCATCGCGGTAACACTTACTATTAACACAAAATCCATCACTTCCAAACAAAAAAAAAAAATAACGTGATGTACTTATTTAGTAATCTTACGAGGCTGATGGATCCGCAGCTACACGGGTTGGTAATTGTTCGAATCCATCACTGTGCTCAGTTATGATCGTGATAGAGCCAATCGGTGCCCCTAGAGGAGGAGACGGACATAGCACCTATTCATTAATTTTTTACCGCTTTTCCTCACGAGGTTTGCAGGGGGTGCTGGAGCCTATCCCAGCTGTCTTCGGTCGAGAGGCGGGGTACACCCTGGACTGGTGTCTGGACTCACATTCATACCTACGGACAATTTGAAGAGAATTGGAATACCCGGAAAACATGCAAGGAACATGGGGAATCGAACCCACTTCTTCTAGCTGTGTGGCCTGCGTGCTAACCACTTGTGCAGCCGGAACTGGAACATATGAGTCTCTATTATGTCTTATTTTGTCAACTATATTGGGTAATATGAGTGTAACGTTGACTATAGGGGTGCTGTTTCATGTCTAGAGGGCTCTAATAATTCATTCATTTTCTACCGCTTTTGCTCACAAGGGTTGCAGGAGCCTATCCCAGCTGTCTTCGGGCGAGAGGCGGGGTACACCCTGGACTGGTGTCTGGACTCACATTCATACCTACGGACAATTTGAAGAGAATTGGAAATACCCGGAAAACATGCAAGGAACATGGGGAATCGAACCCACTTCTCCTAGCTGTGTGGCCTGCGTGCTAACCACTCGTGCAGCTGGAACTGGAACATGTGAGTCTCTATTATGTCTTATTTTGTCAACTATATTGGGTAATATGAGTGTAACGTTGACTATAGGGGTGCTGTTTCATGTCTAGAGGGCTCTAATAATTCATTCATTTTTTACCGCTTTTCCTCACAAGGGTTGCGGGGGTGCTGGAGCCTATCCCAGCTGTCTTCGGGCGAGAGGCGGGGTACACACTGGACTGGTGTCTGGACTCACATTCATACCTACGGACAATTTGAAGAGAATTGGAATACCCGGAAAACATGCAAGGAACATGGGGAATCGAACCCACTTCTCCTAGCTGTGTGGCCTGCGTGCTAACCACTCGTGCAGCCGGAACTGGAACAAGTGAGTCTATAGTATGTCTTATTTTGTCAACTATATTGGATAATATGAGTGTAACGTTGACTATAGGGGTGCTGTTTCATGTCTAGAGGGCTCTAATAATTCATTCATTTTTTACCGCTTTTCCTCACAAGGTTTGCGGGGGGTGCTGGAGCCTATCCCAGCTGTCTTCGGGCGAGAGGTGGGGTACACCCTGGACTCACATTCATACCTACGGACAATTTGAAGAGAATTGGAATACCCGGAAAACATGCAAGGAACATGGGGAATCGAACCCACTTCTCCTAGCTGTGTGGCCTGCGTGCTAACCACTCGTGCAGCCGGAACTGGAACATGTGAGTCTCTATTATGTCTTATTTTGTCAACTATATTGGGTAATATGAGTGTAACTTTGACTATAGGGATGCTGTTTCATGTTTAGAGGGCTCTAATAATGTTTACAAAGAAAGTCTTATTGACGGAATTCCGAGATTTTGGGAAATGCTCCGATCCACACTTTCACACAGCGACATGGGTATCTCACAGTCCGGTCACGTCACCTCTAAAGGTGGAAAATTGCCATGTCTGCTTTTCAGGGTCCCCTTTCACACAGAGCAACGCCAAAAATGGACACATCAGCGCCGCAACAGGAAATCATTTAATATTATTTTATATATTATTTATTATTATGATGATTATTATTATTTGGTTGTGCTTTCAATATCATGTCTCATACACAGAACTCGGAAAAAGTGTGAAATTGCTAGAACTGTGTGTGCTGTCTGGTGGCAATTGTAGAGCTGGCCTTTATACACTTGCTCCTTTCACACAGGACTCACCAAAATGTGTCACTTTCACACAACAACGTGGCATCCCTAAATCGATTTATCGATGTTTTTCATGCATTTTGTGGCATTTCTTGTGCTATTTATTGCCTCTTGTTCTGAACTTCCTCTGCTCATTTTCTTTGGTGCATTTCTTTTGTTGACAAATCAATTCACGGCGAGTGCTTTGCGCATAAATATGATTTGATTTGACTGCACGGCCATATTCTAATATGATAAGAGGGATAAAAATACTCTAAAAGCATTTGCGGCACCACTGAAGCCAGTGAAGTGAAGGCAGGCAAATGGGCAGGAGATGACGCTCTCAGACAGCCTCGTGCAGGTTGACTGAAATTTAATTGGCTTGCTCACGACTTAAATAAGATCTCATGTCGGGGGGGGGTTGCAGGAAATTGAAAGCCCTGCAGAAACATTTGTTGGTTTCTTTTTTTTTTTTGCCTTCAAAATGTAGATTAAATGAGGGAAAAGTTTTTTTTTTTTTTTTAATATGCCTTTTTTAATATTCCTAAAGGGTGTCATGTGACCAACCCATAGGACCTTTACACTCTACCGCATGCAAATGACACAACCAAGACACACACCTTACACTGCACCAGAAGTTGGTGTGTCTGGGAGATTCATAAAATCAAAATTAATTAATTAATTTGTAGTTCTTTCATATCACCAAATACTGCTGACCTTTTTTTCATTCATTCATTCATTTTCTACCGCTTTTCCTCACGAGGGTCGCGGGGGGTGCTGGAGCCTATCCCAGCTGTCTTCGGGCGTAAGGCGGGGTACACCCTGGACTGGTCGCCAGCCAATCACAGAGCACATATAGACAAACAACCATTCACACTCACATTCATACCTATGGACAATTTGGAGTCGCTAATTAACCTAGCATGTTTTTGGAATGTGGGAGGAAACCGGAGTACCCGGAGAAAACCCACGCATGCACGGGGAGAACATGCAAACTCCACACAGAGATGGCCGAGGGTGGAATTGAACCCTGGTCTCCTAGCTGTGAGGTCTGCGCGCTAACCCCTAGACCACCGTGCCGCCCCTGACCTTTTTTTTTATAATTAAATGAACCCATGTGATAAAAACTGAGAAACAAACACAAACTAGTATATAAATGAAGTATTTAAAGCTCCATGCAACACTAAAATAAAATATAGTAATGCAATACAGAGGCAAGGTCAGGGTCTTATTATTGATTCCTTTAACAATATTAGTATAAAGGACAACCTCTGCTACTGAGTATACAGGAATGGGTTACCTTTAACCTTCAGGTCACATGAGGGCAACACTTAACCTGAGCCGGGGGGCCCTTGGGAAGACACCAGGGTCACTCAGGCGCCCCCATCGTGTGTGGAATTGAGTATTTTTTTTTTCATTCAAGGGAAATGGAATCAAAAAGAACACAGAGATATTTTAATAATAATAATAATAATACATTCCTGGGCGGCACGGTGGATGAGTGGTTAGCGCACAGACCTCACAGCTAGGAGACCAGGGTTCAATTCCATTCTCGGTCATCTCTGTGTGGAGTTTGCATGTTCTCCCTGTGCATGCATGGGTTTTTTTTTTCCAGGTACTCCGGTTTCCTCCCACATTCCAAAAACATGCTAGGTTAATTAGCGACTCCAAATTGTCCATAGGTATGAATGTGAGTGTGAATGGTTGTTTGTCTATATGTGCCCTGTGATTGGCTGGCCACCAGTCCAGAGTGTACCCCGCCTCTCGCCCGAAGACAGCTGGGATAGGCTCCAGCACGACCCTAGTGAGGATAAGCGGTAGAAAATGAATGAATGAATGAGTTCTCCTCCTATTTTGTGTGGAAGTGGTAACTTTTTGGCTTCTTATTTTGTCTTTCCCCACCCTCGGCCATCTCTGTGTGGAGTTTGCATGTTCTCCCTGTGCATGCATGGGTTTTTTTTTTCCAGGTACTCCGGTTTCCTCCCACATTCCAAAAACATGCTAGGTTAATTAGCGACTCCAAATTGTCCATAGGTATGAATGTGAGTGTGAATGGTTGTTTGTCTATATGTGCCCTGTGATTGGCTGGCCACCAGCTGGGATAGGCTCCAGCACCCTCGCGACCCCCGTGAGGAAAAAGCCGTCGAAAATGAATGAATGAATAATACATTACAATTAATTACATTACATTACATTACATTACAATACACCTCTTATTCAGTTCAGGGGTTGAATACAATGAGTACACAGTTGGACTCGCGCAGTGTATTAATAACACACCAGAATATGTACTTAAACCGAGACAACATTTGGTGTGCAAACTGGGGACGATGCTAACCAAGGTTTCACTGAATTTAGGTTAGATTGTGTAAAGATAAAGTTTGTCATTTACTATGACTGATATATTATGAGTGTTTGTTATGTACATTATGCTAAAAACATGTTAAAAAGTCATTTGTATCACTATTTAAAAAAATAAATAGAAAAGGTAAGGAAAAGTGTTGCATTTAATAACAAAAATCCGGCATCTTTTCCTCTCAAGTTCACCCCCAATATCCCTTGTCTTGGACTAATATTATGTTATATCACCATACTATTTCCTATGTGATTTGCTTACCATAAAATGCTATTTACTTATTCAGGCATTTATTGTCACCTTTACGTTCATGGCAGGTGCAATTTTAGCTTTCTAAGTTGATAGTGTCCTTTTTATAAATGATTATTTTAACGCCTCAGACTTCCAGGTTTTATATTTAATATGAGCCTGAGAAAGAAAGACAGGTTGTTTTTGCTTGCAGAGGCTGTTGGGCTGAATAAAGTCTGCCCTTGTAACTTGTGTCCTTCCTTTTAAAACTCACACACAACACACACACACACACACACACACACACACAAGAAAGCCACAAATATACACAATGGAGCCTCCAAAGTCAGTTGACTTCCAAGGCGTTCTATTTTCATAACAAATTATCATAACAAACCTGAATGTATTGTAAAGGAAAAGTAACTTTAACTCTCCTACAAGTGTAAAAAAAAACTGTCTAATAAAACAAAAATAAAGCAAAACTACTCACCTTTTGAAGTCAAGGAAGGTGATTGTAGAAAAATAATACTTACGCCTAATGATGCTTAATAGGAATCGAAGTGAACAAGGGTTTAAGAGTGTACATATACTCGTCTCTTGTTTATCGTGGTTTATTGATTTCAGACCCGACTGCTATAAATGTATTTCCCGTAAACTAGGATTCGATATTACTAAACAGAATATCGTTCACAGAGCATAGAAAACCTGTTTAGAACTTTCTAAATTCAATAACACCCCTATAGTCACCTTTACACTGCTTTTACACTATTGCGTAGGCGACGGAATCACTGCAGGGACTTAAGAGACAGCCGCCGCTAGCATAGCAAGCTACCGAGCTAACTAATTAGCCTTTCCAATTGACTTCTTTGAACTTAAGAAAGTTTTTGGGGAAAAAGGATAAAGTAAGAAAATAAAAGCGTACCACTTCCACACAGAATGGGAGGATCATGTCGGACATGCCATGGCTGATGACTTGTAGTGTGATGGTAATGTAATCTAAGGTTTGCATGTTCTCCCCGTGCATGCGTGGGTTTTCTCCGGGTACTCCGGTTTCCTCCCACATTCCAAAAAAACATGCTAGGTTAATTAGCGACTCCAAATTGTCCATAGGTATGAATGTGAGTGTGAATGGTTGTTTGTCTATATGTGCCCTGTGATTGGCTGGCCACCGGTCCAGGGTGTACCCCGCCTCTTGCCCGAAGACAGCTGGGATAGGCTCCAGCACCCCCCTCTGCGACCCTTGTGAGGATAAGTGGTCGAAAATGAATGAATGAATGAATGAGTTCTCCTCCTATTTTGTGTGGAAGTGGTAACTTTTTGGCTTCTTATTTTGTCTTTCCCCACTCTTGGCCATCTTTGTATGGACTTTGCATGTTCTCCCCGTGCATGCGTGGGTTTTCTCCGGGTACTCCGGTTTTCCTCCCACATTCCAAAAACATGCTAGGTTAATTAATTGGCGACTCCAAATTATCCATAGGTATGAATGTGAGTGTGAATGGTTGTTTGTCTATATGTGCCCTGTGATTGGCTGGCCGCCAGTCCAGGGTGTACCCCGCCTCTCGCCCGAAGATAACTGGGATAGGCTCCAGCACCCCCGCGTGAATTGTGCTTATCCAGGCATCCACTCATACCGTGTGCATGCAAGCAGAGATGCATCAGCAAGTCAAGACCGTTACGGATATGCAAAACAAAAAAGAGACGCATGCATTGTTGAAGAGAAATGTGGACTTGGGAGAAGTTGGGAACGTCTGCGGCAAGCTGTGCTGACGTGAGGAGTGTTCCCAAACACAGAAGCGACTGCAGACCCCGCTGCATTACCATACTTACACACACACATATATATATAAATATATATTTATATATAGCAGGCCTGAGGGAGAAAAGCTATACAGGCTGAATAGAACTAGAACAGGACTTCCTGTTCTGGTCCTGAAGAGGTCACTGTGCACCTTTGGCATCATTTGTGTAAAGTGATCTTGTAGCTACAACAGGTTACAATATGGTTTCCATCTCCGGCTTATACATGCAACAACAGGTGTGTGTGTGTTTTTAAAGATACACTATGTAACATAATGTTCTCCTTCATAGGTGAGGAGCATTGGATCAGTGGCGGGCTCGCTGCATCACTGTCCAATCGCATTTAGGGGGAGCACCAGAGAGGGAAAAGGAGAGAGAGAGAAAGAGAGAGAGAGGAATGGGGGAGGGGGGAGTCAGCGAAAGGAAGAGAGAGAGAGAGGAAGATTGATCATTTGTCCTGGGCCTTACATCCCATCGGAGAAACACTTCAATTCTTTCCTCCAGCGCCAATATTCCCCTCTCGTTTTCTAATTGGATTACTAATAACGAGGATTCTTGCTTTGTTTTCTTCTTTTTATTGTATTTTTTTTTATTTTTTTTTGGGAGGGATTCGCACACGGGAGACGCTCAGCCACCAGCAGCGGCACAAGCAGCATCAGCAGAGGGAGTCACACCACCAAATATCCCATCCCAGACCACGTCGGATAAGCCCTTTGCTGCATGCACCATCCTCGGACGTGCATATTTTCCAATCGGCGTCGGAGTCAGGTCGGTGCTTTTAAAGCATATATATTAATATTTATTATGAAATATTATGTTATGACTGTTTTTTTTTTGTATGGTTAAATGTACACATGCTTGGATAAGGGGACTGCGGCGTACGAGGAGGACGCCCCGGGGTGTGTGCACGGTGGCGGGCTTGCAGGCTTTGCGCTGATAAATGGAGCGTTATTCCGAAGCGTGCGTGTGATCACCACTGGAATGTTAACTAGCACCTTGGACAGCGCACACAACCCCGCACACATACACTCCACGGTGGGCTGGTGGTGGGAGGAGCAAGGCTGATCACCTCCACACTGCTGTCACATATATATATGTGTGTGTGTGTGTGTGTGTGTGTGTGTGTGTGTGTGTGTGTGTGATTAGGCTGAATTGATGTTGCACTGTCTGGACGTGCGCGTCTGCATGTGTTGTAATTCTGCCCTTAAGGTCTTTAGAGCGATATAGCAGCTGTATGTACGCGTGCACGTTTGTGTGCGTGTGTAGTGAAATGGAGAAGGTGTGTGTGTGTGTTTTGTCATTGGTAGAGGGGAAACCTGCACTTGTGCTTTGGGGTATAAACAGTGTGTGTGTGTGTGTGAGTGAAAGAGCATGTATTGAAATGAAGATGTGTGTATTGGAAAGTGATGTGTGTATTATATAAAAAAAAATACATCCTGCTCTAAAAATTCTACACAAAATACCCCATAGTGACACATGGAAAACGTTATTTTAGATTTCTTTGTAAATCTAGTAAAAATGAAAATATTTGTATTTTTTAATGTACGATAATGGAACATTTTGTGTAGAATGATGAGGTAAAATGATTTGAATCCAGTTTGGAATACGTCTAGTAGGAGTACTTTAAAAAATGAGTGTGTGTGTGTGAGAGAGAGTGAAAGAGCATGTATTGAAATGAAGATGTGTGTATTATAAAAAAAATACATCCTGCTCTTTACATCCAGAAAGTAATCATATTATGTTACAGCTTAAATCCAAAATGGAATACCTACATTTTTACCCTAAAAAATTCTACACAAAATACCCCATAGTGACATATGGAAAACGTTATTTTAAAAATGAAAATATATTTTTTTAATGTGTGATAATGGAACATTTTGTGTAGAATGATGAGGTAAAATGATTTGAATCCAGTTTGGAGTACGACTGATAGGAGTACTTTAAAAAGAAAGTAATCATATTATGTTACAGCCTAAATCCAAAATTGAATACCTAAATTTTTACACTAAAAAATTCTACACAAAATACCCCATAGTGACACATGGAAAACGTTATTTTAGATTTTTTTGTAAATGTAGTAAAAATGAAAATATATTTGTTTTAATGTGTGATAATGGAACATTTTGTGTAGAATGATGAGGTAAAATGAATTTAATCCAGTTTGGAATATGTCTGGTAGGAGTACTTTAAACAATGTGTGTGTGTGTGAGAGAGAGATAATATATAATACAATAACATATATATATAATACAATATAACATAAACAACATATAGACAAACAACCATTCACACTCACATTCATACCTATGGACAATTTGGAGTCGCTAATTAACCTAGCATGTTTTTGGAATGTGGGAGGAAACCGGAGTACCCGGAGAAAACCCACGCATGCACGGGGAGAACATGCAAACTCCACACAGAGATGACCGAGGGTGGAATTGAACTTGGGTCTCCTCATTGCAAGACCTGTGCGCTAACCACTCATCCGCTGTGCGGGCGAAACAGAAAGACATAAGACAGAAAATCTCATCCTAAAATCTTTACCCCAAATGTATAATTTTATTGGCTATTCAGTCATTGGCTGTCATCAACGGATGCTGATTGGCTACTGTGCCACAGCTGGACAAGCTGCTGGTTCGAGTCAGGTGTAGTTGGATGATGACATTTGCAGCACTCTGTGGTTTTTCCCTCATCTCGAGATGTTTGTAGAGCATTTGGCACATTTGGCAAAACGAGCGACGCCATGTTTGTTTACAAGCGAGCTCAGGGGAAGTTAGGACAGGCCGTTTGCAGCATGTCACAAGACAACGAGCGGCCATTCCAGCATTGTACCATTCATCTCGCCTCATTGGGTCCTTCATTTTTTTTTTACCTTAGTACACCCATAACGCCAAAATTCTGAATTCTGCTGGCTATTCAATAAGCCGGTTATGGTGAATATTAAGAGTGGATGTACACTATGTGAGAGAAGCATGGACAGTTTTACGCACGGACGAATATTGTGCCATGGCTGACAGGCTAAAATGTTATTTATTGGTTATTTAAGTGAGGCGTCAGTCAAAAGTTGTTTGTGCAGCACTTTGCGGCTAACGTATGCATGCTAACTGAAATCTTGACCTCCATTCATCCATTTTCTATGCAGCTTGTGCTCAACGGAGTCATGGGGGTATTTTGAGTTTGGGTGAGAGGCAGGATGAACTCTGGGCTGGTCACCCAGTCCTATTCATACCTATGGACACTTTAGAGCAGGGGTGGGCAAACTACGGCCCGGGGGCCACATACGGCCCACCAAACGTTTGAATCCGGCCCGCCAGTTGCTTTTAAGTATTTCAACTTTTAACATACCAGCTGGCAACATGACTTGATGTCTCATTCAGTAAAAATAAATAAATAAATAAATCGTAGTTTGATGTGGTCTGATGTTTAAAGTGCTCCTGAAAAAAAGGAAACAAGAACATATAGCTGATAGTATGACAATTAAAATTAGACAAATAATTCAAGGCGTAAAATTATTAACATTATTAAAAATTATTAAAAAATTATTTAAAATTATTGAAAATTATTAAAAATTATTAAATTATTAAAAATTATTAAAAATTATTAAAAATTATTAAAAATTATTTAAAATTATTTAAAATTATTTAAAATTATTTAAAATTATTTAAAATTTAAAATTATTAAAAATTAGTAAAAATTATTAAAAATTATTAAACATTATTAAACATTATTAAAAATTATTAAAAATTATTAAAAATTATTAAAAATTATTAAAAATTATTAAAAATTATTAAAAATTATTAAAAATTATTTACAATTATTAAAAATTATTAAAAATTATTTAAAATTATTAACATTTAATAAAATTTAATAAAATTTAATAAAAATTATAAAAAATTATAAAAAAATTATAAAAAATTATTAAAGATTATTTAAAATTATTTAAAATTATTACAAAGTATTAAAATTATTAAAAAATATTTAAAAATTATTAAAAAATATTTAAAAAATATTTTAAAAATATTAAAAATCATTAAAATTATTAAAATTATAAGCGTAAAATCATGTGTGTTAAATATATGTTCTGGCCCCCCGCACAATTTTGTTAACTCAATGCGGCCCATGAGTCAAAAAGTTTGCCCACCCCTGCTTTAGAGTCTCCAATTAAGCTATAATGCATATTTTTGTAATGTGGGAGGAAATTATAGTCCATACACAAAACCCACACATGCACAGGAAAAACATGCAAACTCCACACTGTTGCCCATACGGAGATTCAAACCCAGATCTTCCCAATTTCCTGGCTACGTGGTCAACATGCTAACCACTAGGTCACCGTGCAGGTGGATAAAGGTGGAAAATAAGCACATCAGTGGTTAGTGGAATCTTCACGAATTTAAAGCTGAATGTGGATTAACTAAATTATTGGACAGGCTGCACGGTGGTTGAGTGGTTAGCGTGCAGACCTCACAGCTAGGAGACCCGAGTTCAATTCCACATCTCTGTGTGTGAGTTTGCATGTTCTCCCCGTGCATGCGTGGGTTTTCTCCGGGTACTCCGGTTTCCTCCCACATTCCAAAAACATGCTAGGTTAATTAGCGACTCCAAATTGTCCATAGGTATGAATGTGAGTGTGAATGGTTGTTTGTCTATATGTGCCCTGTGATTGGCTGGCCACCAGTCCAGGGTGTACCCTGCCTTTCGGGCAAAGACAGCTGGGATAGGCTCCAGCACCGCCGCGACCCTTGAGAGGACAAGCGGTAGAAAATTAATGAATGAATGTTGCCTCTGTTGCACGGCAGTCGAGTGGTTACCGTGCAGGCCTCACAGCTAGGAGACCCGAGTTCAATTCCACCCTCGGTCATCTCTGTATGGAGTTTGCATGTTCTCCCCGTGCATGCGTGGGTTTTCTCCGGGTACTCCGGTTTCTTCCCACATTCCAAAAACATGCTAGGTTAATTAGCGACTCCAAATTGTCCATAGGTATGAATGTGAGTGTGAATGGTTGTTTGTCTATATGTGCCAGTCCAGGGTGTATCCTAGGATAGGCTCCAGCACCCCCGCGACCCTCGTGAGGATAAGCAGTAGAAAATGAATGAATGAATATTTTCTCATTGACTCATTGTCAACCTTATTGGTTGGGTTATTATCTGCTGTTGGAATTCTATGAGTCAGTTGCATTTAGTTTTATTTAGTTTTAGTTTTAATTTGTGACTAATGTCACATTTGTGTTCACGGATTTAAAAAAAAAAGCCGCTCGGTGAATGAGTGGTTAGCATGTAGGCCACAGAGTCAGGAGATCAGAAGGACCTGGGTTCGATTCTCCGCTTGTGCATCTCTGTGTGGAGTTTGCATGTCCTCCCATTCAAAACATGTATGTTAGCTTAATCGTCAACTCTAAATAGTCCATAGGTATGTATGGGAAAATTGTTTTTTTGTACTGATTTATATGACATTGGAGGTTCCACTGTACGTGATGACCATGAAGGCATCCATAAATGAAAGTGTGTTGTGCCGGTACAGCGATATAGCGCGCGTGTGCAGGATTCCTACCTTTTATGCGGGTCAGGAGCTCATGTGTGTTCATGGTTTAATTAAGCGTGTGACTGACTCTCCCCCCTCCCCTCCTCCTCCTCCTCCGACACCCTCCCCCTATCACAGGGTTCTGTGATGTGTGCAGCATCGTAGCAGGGTGTGACATATGTCTGCAGCTCACACACACACACACACACACACACACACACACACACACACATCTGCATATCATTCACTCTGACACACCAGTTAAAGCTGAGCAGTCACCATGAACGCTAGCTTATCCTGTAGACCAGGGGTCTCAAACTCGCGGCCCGCAGGCCAAATGTGGCCCGCGGGACCCTAGTTTGAAAATGAAAATTTAATTTGTTATTTTGTTTCATTTGTTTTTTGATTTGTTTATTTATTTTTCCGTCTTATTTTGTGTCGAAAAATAAAAATTAACATTAAACATGTATTTAATCATTTAATAATAAATAAAAATTAATTTGTTTCATTTGTGTTTTGATTTGCTTATTTATTTTTCCATCTCATTTTGTGTCAAACAATAAAAATTAACATTAAACATTTATTTAATAATTTAATAATAAATCAAAATTAATTTGTTAAATTGTTTCATTTGTTTTTTGATTTGCTTATTTATTTTTCCATCTTATTTTGTGTCGAAAAATAAAAATTAGCATTAAACATTTATTTAATAATTTAATAATAAATAAAAATTTATTTGTTTCAGTTGTTTTTTGATTTGCTTATTTATTTTTCCATCTTATTTTGTGTCAAAAATAAAAATTAACATTACACATTTAGTTAATAATTTAATAATAAATAAAAATTAATTTGTTTCATTTGTTTTTTGATTTGCTTATTTATTTTTCCATCTTATTTTGTGTCAAAAAATCAAAATTAACATTAAATATTTAATCATTTAATAATAAATAAAAATTAATTTATAATGATTTAATGTTTTATCAGCGCTTTTCCAAAGAACCAAAGCACTGAAAAAGTGAAGGGTATAGCAGAAGCATTGAAGACTAATATATATATATATATATTAATATTTAATTAATATTAATATTAATATTTTTATTATATTTTTTATTTTTATTTATTTCCTGTTTTTACTATATATAATTTTATTTTATTTTATTTTTTATTTTTTTAACCTGATGCGACCCAGCCTCACCCAGACCTTAGCTCCAGTGGCCCCCAGGTAAATTGAGTTTAAGACCCCTGCTGTAGACTGTATGTATAGGTCTACTTTATATATATGTCTATCTGTGTGACATTTGCCTTGATTTCCACCTTGATTCCACTGACGATGACTAATGGTCTCATTCTGTTCACTTCTTCTCTTCTTCTATGTCTCCGCTTCCTCCTGCTCCATTCTTCCAGGAGGCAGTTTGGGCTTGTCATGGGGGTGAGCGGAAGGAGGAGAGTGACAGAGGAACAGTGATGCTACTGTTTACATAACAAGACATTCACACACACACACACACACATGAACACATAGAGGCAAAGGACTGACGCCAACTGACTCACTACACACTCAGAGGCACTGAATCACACACACACACACACACACACACAAAGGGGGAAAGGTTACTTGTAAAGGGTCAGGGTGTGTGTGCGATGCGTTTATGGGCCAAGCTGCATCAGAGTGCAGAATACCTCTGAAGCCCGATAAAGCGGCATAAACACGCACACCGGTGACAGCTTTCCCAATTCCCCCAACCGCCTCCGAACGCACCGCCATGTCCGAGCAGAAGAGGAGAAGGAGAACTCCTCCGCACGTCTCCTCTCTCCTCTGGCTCCTCTGCCTCCTCCTCACCCGCTATGCGGCCCCCTCGTCGGCGCAGCAGACGGTGCCTGTCATCTCCACGGCGCAGGGACGCATCCGTGGTATTCTGACACCCCTGCCCTCGGACCTCCTGGGCCCCGTCATCCAGTACCTGGGAGTGCCTTACGCCAGGCCCCCGACCGGAGATCGGCGTTTCCAAGCACCTGAGCCGCCGTTACCTTGGCCTGGAATACGAAATGTGACCCAGTTTGCTCCCGTTTGCCCGCAGTCGCTGGATGAGAGGAGCATGCTGGGAGATATGATGCCCTCTTGGCTCACGGCCAACCTGGACATTGCCGCCACCTACCTGACTCACCAGAGTGAGGACTGTCTCTACCTCAACATCTACGTGCCCACTGAGGAAGGTGAGGACTGTTATGCGTTCATTCCCAGCTATGTGGGGGAGGGGGACGGGGGCTGGAGCCGATCCCAGCTGAATTTGGGCAATACAGGCTGGGGAGAGTCACTTTTATTGCAAATGTTAATCCGAAATTGTAGCAGAACATCAATATCAAGCTATCAGAAAAAAAAGGTTTTTGTATTGTATTTTCCTGTATTTTATGTATGCGTAGTATTATCATATAGTGTTATCATATGGTGTTATAGTAGTATGGTAGTCATATAGTAGTTATCATATAGTGTTATCATATACTGTTATAGTAGTATAGTAGTCATATAGTAGTCATAGTCGTATAGTAGTATTGTGGTTATCTTATTTTTACATTTGTATGATACTCAAAACAGGGCTGCACGGTGGTCGAGTGGTTAGCACGCAGGTCTCACAGCTAGAAGACCTGAGTTCGATTCCCCCATCCGCCATCTCTGTGTGGAGTTTGCATGTCCGGGTACTCCGGTTTCCTCCCACATTCCAAAAACATGCTAGGTTAATTAGCGACTCCAAATTGTCCATAGGTATGAATGTGAGTGTGAATGGTTGTTTGTCCATATGTGCCCTGTGATTGGCTGGCCACCAGTCCAGGGTGCATGTCCGGGTACTCCGGTTTCCTCCCACATTCCAAAAACATGCTAGGTTAATTGTTTTGATAGTAGTTGGTCAAGATAAGTTAAACGTCTCGATATGTGTTACGTAACAAAAGAAAATAGTATGCAGTCACTTTTATTGCAAATGTTAATCCAAAATTGAAGCAGAACATCAATATCAAGCTATCAGAAAAAAAGAGAGGTTTTTATTGGACTCTCTGGTGAGTATTGTATTTTATGTATGTGTAGTATTATCATATAGTGTTATCATGTAGTGTTATAGTAGTATAGTAGTCATATAGTAGTTATCATATAGTGTTATCATATAGTGTTATCATATAGTGGTTATCTTATTTTTACATTTGTATGATACTCAAAACAGGGCTGCACGGTGGACGAGTGGTTGGCACGCAGGTCTCACATCTAGAAGACCTGAGTTCGATTCCCCCATCCGCCATCTCTGTGTGGAGTTTGCATGTCCGGGTACTCCGCTTTCCTCCCACATTCCAAAAACATGCTAGGTTAATTAGCGACTCCAAATTGTCCATAGGTATGAATGTGAGTGTGAATGGTTGTTTGTCTATATGTGCCCTGTGATTGGCTGGCCACCAGTCCAGGGTGTACCCCGCCTCTCGCCCGAAGACAGCTGGGATAGGCTCCAGCACCCTCCGCGACCCTTGTGAGGATAAGCGGTAGAAAATGAATGAATGTTGCCTCTGTTGCATGGCAGTCGAGTGGTTACCGCGTAGGCCTCACAGCTAGGAGACCCGAGTTCAATTCCACCCTCGGTTATCTCTGTGTGGAGTTTGCATGTTCTCCCCGTGGATGCGTGGGTTTTCTCCGGGTACTCCGGTTTCCTCCCACATTCCAAAAACATGCTAGGTTAATTAGCGACTCCAAATTGTCCATAGGTATGAATGTGAGTGTGAATGGTTGTTTGTCTATATGTGCTCTGTGATTGGCTGGTTACCAGTCCAGGGTGTACCCTGCCTTTTGCCCGAAGACAGCTGGGATAGGCTCCAGCACCCCTGCGACCCTCATGAGGCTAAGCGGTAGAAAATGAATGAATGAACATTATACATATATACATATTTATATATAAATATAGCTCCATTGCTTCCAATGGGAAAAATGTATTGAAATGAAATAGTGTATTAGATTGTGTTGGTCTTTCAATGTTCCACTGTACTTCTTCCCGCCGTGCGTGCGCTAGCGGCACTTAGAATGCAGGCACCTGCGCTAGTTGCTGAGGGGTTCACGCCTCAACTTGTGGAGGGAAGTGAGAAGGACAAAGACTCACTCATGCATACATAGTGGTTCATACATACGGATGTGACACACACACACACACACACACACACAAACACACACTCAAACGCACACACATGTGTTTCTTCCGTAGCCGCCATGAAACACTCTAACAGCCTCAATTTAAATCCACTCACAGATATATGAAGGTAAGCGGGGGTGTAGGCCGGGTGGAGGCTTCACTTGCCCACAGAGCGATTAAACACGTACACGTGGACGTGGACGTGGACGCAAATCGGACTGTCACTCACTATTACACGTCCTCTCTGTTCTTTCAGACATCCACGAGGAGGGAGGCCAGAGACCCGTGATGGTCTACGTCCACGGCGGCTCGTACACGGAAGGCACCGGAAACATGATGGACGGCAGCGTGCTGGCTAGCTACGGCAACGTCATCGTCATAACGCTCAACTACCGCCTGGGTGTACTCGGTAAAATCATATTTTTTTTACTCAATTTGTGGATTTAGCTTTAGATTCTCCCGTGTGTTCTTGAATACATCACTGAGATAAAAAACGGGGCAACATTTCTGCCTGAGAAAAATATCATATATCATCATAAATACTATATTTTCCTCACTTTTAATTCACTTCAAAACTGATGTTTGGGTTGGTCACCTGTTCAGACTCAGTCTCAAGTTCTTGTTTTTTTAATGCACAAGATTAGACACATTCAATACAGAAAATGATATGTAAATATTACATATTTACATATTTAAGTGGGAAAAAGTGGGCTAATAAATTGACAATAAAAACACAAATACTGTGGATTTCATAAAACAAAAACAAATGCAATGATACAGCACTCTACAAGAAGCAATGAAGTCTGTAAAATTAAATAATAATGAAAAAAAATCCAAAAATATTTACAACTATAATGATGAAAATGGTAATATTAATGATGATAATAATAATGGTGATAATAATAACAATAATAATGGTAATAATGATAAAGATTATAACAATAATGATAATAACAATAATAATATTACAATGGGTGGCACGGCGGTCGAGTGGTTAACACACAGACCTCACAGCTAGGAGACCTGGGTTCAATTCCATTCTATTCTTAATAATAATTCATTCATTCATTTTCTACCGCTTTTTCCTCATGAGGGTCGCGGGGGGGGGGGGGGGGGGGGGGGTGCTGGAGCCTATCCCAGCTGTCTTCAGGCGTAAGGCGGGGTACACCCTAGACTGTTGGCCAGCCAATCACAGGGCACATATAGACAAACAACCATTCACACTCACATTCATATTCGACAATTTGGAGTCGCTAATTAACCTAGCATGTTTTTGTAATGTGGGAGAAAACCGGAGTACCCGGAGAAAACCCACGCATGCACGGGGAGAACACGCAAACTCCACACAGAGATGCCCGAGGGTGGGATTGAACCCTGGTCTCCTAGCTGTGAGGTTTGCGCGCTAACCCCTAGACCACCGTGCCGCCCCTCTTAATAATAATTAATCAAGATATTGTTTAAAGCTAATTTACCAATATATTGTTTGATATAATGGGCGGCACGGCGGTCGAGTGGTTAGTGCGCAGAGCTCACAGGGTTCAATTCCCCCCTCGACCATCTCTGTGTGAGACATGAACACGCATATTTTTCTTTTCCGTGTGTTCTAAAGATATAAAAACAGATAAAAAGAGACACTTCTATGCCGCTACTACAAAAATCTTCCAACGAGGTTTTATATACATACCATGGCTGCACGGTAGTCAAGTGGTAAGTGTCACAGGCCTCACAGCTAGAAGACCCGAGTTCAATTTCAGCCTTGGTCATCTCTGTATGGAGTTTGCATGTTCTCCCCGTGCATGCGTGGTTTTTTTTCTCCGGGTACTCCGGTTTCCTCCCACATTCCAAAAACATGCTAGGTTAATTAGCGACTCCAAATTGTCCATAGGTATGAATGTGAGTGTGAATGGTTGTTTGTCTATATGTGCCCTGTGATTGGCAGGGTGTGCCCCGCCTCTTGCCCAAAGACAGCTGGGATAGACAAATGTAAATAATGGAAAGTTATATTTTGATGATGTAAGAAATGCACTGTAATGTTTCAAAAATTTGCGAAAAAAAAAAAAACTGCAGAGAGTCCCGGGTACCTCTTAAGGCGTTTATTTAATCTTATCAATAATTACATTTAATTATCATAACTACAATATAACACCAAGCAGCTTTTCTCCACAATGTTTCACATACAGAAAAAAAAATGGAGGCACGGTGTTTATTCAAGCAGAGAGGCCACAATGTGAGGAAATATGACTTTTATAACTTTTTCACATTTTGGAATTATTGTACGCTATATTTGTTACACCGTTTGCACTATGCATGAAAACAATGCATGGTGAACTTTACATTGCCCCCCCCCCCCCCGTCTGCCCTTTAGAGCCAAGCAACAGCAGCGCAATTACCACCGAGGCTATTTATGCTCTCAAATGCAACTTTTATGCCGAACTAACATGTTGCAGGCAATAATGATACTTTTATATTATCCTCTCAATGGGGAAAACCTTGAATCGCAGTGTTTTTATTATTGTTTAGCTTAGCATCACAGCAGGCAAGGACATTATGTGTTCAATATCTCTTAATACTAACATCCTACAGCCTGTGTAATGGAAGTGTGATATCTACAGTATATTCTTGCCAGTCGGACAATAAAATGCATCGCAACGCCCCAATCCTGAAGGGTGGGTGGGGTCTGGAAGGTGCTTGTCACTGCTGTCCTTCCCCCAGAGAGGAAAAGCCAGTGTTTTTTTTTTTGACGCATTGCCAGCATGAGAGCAGAAAGTCAAATATATTATTATGCTGTGCTGAATAAATGAATGAATTTGACTGCCAAGATGGAGGAATATATATCTCCAAGCTCACTGGAAGGTGATGAGAATTCATAACAACATATCAGAACTTTTGCTTGTACTTCATATACAGATATAATGTAATGGTAATGGTTTAATTTCATTTGAACATGCATCAGATTACAATTGAATGCATCACATAATCAGTTCACAGTTCCACATGTCCAAAATGAATTTGTTCACTTCCTGCTTTCCTAATATAGTTTTAATAATTTAATTTAATTTAATTTAATTTAATTTAATTTAATTTAATTTAATTTAATTTTATTTTATTTTATTTTATTTTATTTTATTTTATTTTATTTTATTTTATTTTATTTTATTTTATTTTATTTTATTTTATTTTATTTTATTTTATTTTATTTTATTTCGTTTTATTTCGTTTTATTTCGTTTTATTTAGTTTTATTTAGTTTTATTTAGTTTTGTTTTATTTTCTTGTTACCTCATCACTGTTAAAGCGGACCTATTATGCTCACTTTTCGTCCCTTTTTATTGAGTTGTGGACTCCTATAGAGCAGCTGCACACAATAACCAGCACACAAAGCTTTATGGTTCTTCCAGAATCTGCACCTATTCAGCTGTTTTGCTTTGGATTCCGTAGTTCCTGCAAAAACACGCCCACTCCGCTGTGGTTGGTCTCACTAACAAGTGCATAAAAGGACTTCCGGTTTGTGCCGCTAGCTGCGAACGGTATAGGAGTTGATAATAAACAGCTATGTATCTTTTTTAAATGTCGGATTTTAACATATTATGTGTTGGATTCGGAATCCAGACCGGAATTCTTAAGAAAAGAAAAATAAATAACTTTACCATTTTAGCGTCTATAGCATCGGTAATATTTAATTTGGCCACTAATTGTGGTGGGAACCGGCTATTAGCAACCCTGCTCCCTGTATGCAAGCGCTTTTGCGCCATACCCATATAAGGAAGTCCGCCCCTCTGTGACATCACAAAAGAACGCTTTTACCACGCCTTTTAAAACTGAGCATTTTGAGCCATCCCAAAATTATTTTTAAGACTCACCTCCAAATGTGCAAACACGATAATACATCATAGGTCAGAAAAACGAAAAAAAAAGGCATAATAGGTCCCCTTTAACAACATGCAAGTCATGTATGTTTGACCTGTCACTGATCATTCAGGAAGTGACATTAAAAGTGGTCTCAACTGAAAAAACCCAAGAACATAACTAGCATCCATGTGCGCGGTTGACTTAAATAATTAAAAACATATTTTATATTCTTGCTCTTAGTGCAGTTCCACATGCAAATCATTAAGATAATTTCCTCCAGTGAGGAAAGCGTACATCTTTGCTGAGATGTACGACAGGAGTGCAGAGTACTTGTTAAAAAAATATATAAGATTGCTAATAAATGAAAAAGTTCTGACCTTGCAAGGAAAAAAAAATTGATGACTGTTTTAGGCTAATCCTGAATTTTTTTTTATTTTTTTAAATCATCTCCATCTTCTGTGCTTGCACCACCTCCATAAAGATCATCATCATCATTATCATCATCGTCCACCATCATGGGTAGCTGTGTCTTCCTCTTTGTCCTCCACCCCTCCTTCATCTGTACGTTCATGAGGTGAGCAGAGTCCTTAAAAGAAACACTCGTGCACGCACTTAAATTGTCTTTGCTGTTCTTATTCAAGCTGGAACTCGAGCATGCCATTTATGGAAATGTGCACAATGTTGATAAATCCCAGTGCTGACCTAGATTTTACTGTGGGAGCATACAGAATTATTCAAAGCATCGTAAAAGTGGTTTAATTTGCAGTTATTTTCCATTTTGCATGAAGGGGATTTCTGTGCAATAGAAAATAAAGAACGATGAAACGAATGATTGACATTGATGCTTTCTTGCATGTTATTCTACCGAATGCGTTGATGTGTATTAAACAGTGAGCTATTGAGATTGCTTAGGTTTAAATAGCGTTTCTAACAATGACCATAATACGGGACTTTTTAACGTTTTGACGGAGTAGCACATTTTTTTTACTGCTTTTTCGGCTAGTTTTGAAACATTAAAACACGCTGTTGTCCGCAACAAAATGAAAACCCACCTCAGAGATAGAATAGATGCTAACCAAAACAGCAGCACCTACTGAAGCACAGAATAGATCTCTTGTTTATAACAGACTTCATTCATTCATTCATTTTCTACCGCTTATCCTCACGAGGGTCGCAGGGGTGCTGGAGCCTATCCCAGGATATACCCTGGAGTGGTGGCCAGCCAATCACAGGGCACATATAGACAAACAACCATTCACACTCACATTCATACCTATGGACAATTTGGAGTCGCTAATTTTAACCTAGCATGTTTTTGGAATGTGGGAGGAAACCGGAGTATCCGGAAAAAACCCATGCATGCACGGGGAGAACATGTAAACGCCACACAGAGATTGCCGAGGGTGGAATTGAACTCGGGTCTCCTAGCTGTGAGGCCTGCACACTAACCACTCGAACACCGTGCAGGCCATAGGTATTTATATGTATTATAATTCATTCCTCGCGGGCGAGGCTGGAGCCTATCCCAGCTGTCTTCGGGCGAGAGGCGGGGTACACCCTGGACTGGTGGCCAGCCAATCACAGGGCACATATAGACAAACAACCATTCACACTCACATTCATACCTATGGACAATTTGGAGTCGCTAATTTTAACCTAGCATGTTTTTGGAATGTGGGAGAAAACCGGAATACCCGGAGAAAAGAACATGCAAACTCCACACAGAGATGGCCGAGGGTGGAATTGAACCCAGGTCTCCTAGCTGTGAGGTCTGCGTGCTAACCACTCTACCTCCGTGCAGCCAACTATAATTTTATTTAATTTTATTTAATTTTGTTTAATTTAATTTAATTTTATTTAAATTTATTTAATTTTATTTAAATTTATTTAATTAAATTTTATTTTATTTTATTTTTTCTATTTTTCATTTTTTAAGATTATTATAAAAATACATATGTAAAACTAAAGACCTCTCACTCACGTCGGTGCATCAGCTTTAATTGAGGTCTGGTATTCTCTGCAGTTAAGTAAAGAAACACCATATATATAAGAAGTACAGCCAATGATGTTTGTGTCTCCTTTGCAGGATTTCTGAGTACAGGCGACCAGGCCGCCAAAGGGAACTATGGCTTGCTGGACCAGATCCAAGCTCTGCGCTGGGTTAAAGAGAACATTGCGGCTTTCGGAGGAGATCCAAACAGGGTGACGGTGTTCGGATCTGGAGCTGGAGCTTCCTGTGTCAGTCTCCTCACCTTGTCTCACTACTCTGAGGGTAAGAACTGCTTGACTCACTTTTGACTCGTATCACCTTGTGTTCACTTAAGGCCAATTATGGTGATGGGCAATTAAAGGTTTATGGGATGGACGCCCATTAATAACATACGCTTCTGGTGCAAAGAGCGACATTATTCATTATTCACAGGTTATAATATCTTAAAATAGTGTTTTATACCTGATTACCAAATTCCCAAATTTTTATCCCAATCCTAACGTGAAACATGAACACACATATTTTTCTTTTCTGTGTGTTCTAAAGATATAAAAACAGATAAAAAGAGACACACCTATGCCGCTACCACAAAAAACTTCCAACAAGGTTTTTTTTATACATACCGTGGCTGCACGGTGGATGAGTGGTTAGTGTCACAGGCCTCGCAGCTAAGAGACCCGAGTTCAATTCCACCCTCGGCTATCTCTGTGTGGCGTTTACATGTTTCCAACAAGGTTTTATATACATACCGTGGCGACACGGTGGTCGAGTGGTTAGTCTCACAGGCCTCACAGCTAGGAGACCCGAGTTCAATTCCACCCTCGGCGTCTCTGTGTGGCGTTTACATGTTTCCAACAAGGTTTTATATACATACCGTGGCTGCATGGTGGTCGAGTGGTTAGTGTCACAAGCCTCACAGCTAGGAGACCAGGGTTCAATTCCACCCTCTGCGATCTCTGTGTGGCGTTTACATGTTTCCAACAAGGTTTTATATACATACCGTGGCGACACGGTGGTCGAGTGGTTAGTGTCACAGGCCTCACAACTAGGAGACCCGAGTTCAATTCCACCCTCGGCGATCTCTGTGTGGCGTTTACATGTTTCCAACAAGGTTTTATATACATACCGTGGCTGCACGGTGGTCGAGTGGTTAGTGTCACAGGCCTCACAGCTAGGAGACCCGAGTTCAATTCCACCCTCGGCGATCTCTGTGTGGCGTTTACATGTTTCCAACAAGGTTTTATATACATACCGTGGCTGCACGGTGGTCGAGTGGTTAGTGTCACAGGCCTCACAGCTAGGAGACCCGAGTTCAATTCCACCCTCGGCGATCTCTGTGTGGCGTTTTCATGTTTCCAACAAGGTTTTATATACATACCGTGGCTGCACGGTGGTCGAGTGGTTAGTGTCACAGGCCTCACAGCTTGGAGACCCTAGTTCAATTCCACCCTCGGTGATCTCTGTGTGGCGTTTACATGTTTCCAACAAGGTTTTATATACATACCGTGTCTGCACGGTGGTCGAGTGGTTAGTGTCACAAGCCTCACAGCTAGGAGACCCGAGTTCAATTCCACCCTCTGCGATCTCTGTGTGGCGTTTACATGTTTCCAACAAGGTTTTATATACATACCGTGGCTGCACGGTGGTCGAGTGGTTAGTGTCACAAGCCTCACAGCTAGGAGACCCGAGTTCAATTCCACCCTCGGCAATCTTTGTGTGGCGTTTACATGTTTCCAACAAGGTTTTATATACATACCGTGGCTGCACGGTGATCGAGTGGTTAGTGTCACAGGCCTCACAGCTAGGAGACCCGAGTTCAATTCCACCCTCGGCGATCTCTGTGTGGCGTTTACATGTTTCCAACAAGGTTTTATATACATACCGTGGCTGCACGGTGGTCGAGTGGCTAGTGTCACAGGCCTCACAGCTAGGAGACCCGAGTTCAATTCCACCCTCGGCGATCTCTGTGTGGCGTTTACATGTTTCCAACAAGGTTTTATATACATACCGTGGCTGCACGGTGGTCGAGTGGTTAGTGTCACAGGCCTCACAGCTAGGAGACCCGAGTTCAATTCCACCCTCGGCGATCTCTGTGTGGCGTTTACATGTTTCCAACAGGGTTTTATATACATACCGTGGCTGCACGGTGGTCGAGTGGTTAGTGTCACAGGCCTCACAGCTAGGAGACCCGAGTTCAATTCCACCCTCGGCGATCTCTGTGTGGCGTTTACATGTTTCCAACAAGGTTTTATATACATACCGTGGCTGCACGGTGGTCGAGTGGTTAGTGTCACAGGCCTCACAACTAGGAGACCAGGGTTCAATTCCACCCTCTGCGATCTCTGTGTTGCGTTTACATGTTCTCCCCGTGCATGCGTGGGTTTTCTCCGGGTACTCCGGTTTCCTCCCACATTCCAAAAACATGCTAGGTTAATTAGCGACTCCAAATAGTCCATAGGTATGAATGTGAGTGTGAATGGTTGTTTGTCTATATGTGCCCTGTGATTGGCTGGCCACCAGTCCAGGGTGTACCCCGCCTAGGATAATGAATGACTGTTCTAATACGTGACTGTGTATGTGTCAGATTTGTTCCACAGGGCCATCATCCAGAGCGGCAGCGCTTTAGCCAGTTGGGCCGTCAACTACCAGCCCAGCAAGTACGCCCGACAGCTGGGTGAGAGGGTGGGCTGCGGCATCGATGACAGCACCCAACTGGTGGCCTGCCTCCAAGGCCGGAGCTACCGTGAACTGGTGGAGCAGCACGTCACTCCGGCCAAGTACCACACAGCTTTCGCTCCGGTCATCGACGGAGACGTGATACCCGACGACCCGCAGATTCTGATGGAGCAAGGGGAGTTTCTCAACTACGACGTGATGCTGGGGGTCAATCAGGGTGAGGGGGTGAAGTTTGTGGAGGGCATTGTGGACTCCGAGGATGGAGTCACAGCTGAGGATTTTGACTTTGCTGTGTCAGACTTTGTGGATAGTCTGTATGGATACCCAGAAGGCCGCGACACTTTGAGAGAGAGTATAAGGTAAACATGTTTACTATACTACTATACAAATCAAACTTGGATATACATGTTACAGTATGGAGGTCGATTTGTTAGCGCTTTGGGTTCTAAAGATATAAAAACAGAAAAAAAGAGACAGCACGTAATGGGACACACCTACCACAAAAAACTTCCAACAAGGTTTTATGGTTATTTATACATACCGTGGCTGAGTGTTTAGTGTTCAGGCCTCACAGCTAGAAAATCTGAGTTCGATTCCACCCTCGGCCGTCTTTGTGAGGAGTTTGCATGCGTGGGTTTTCTCATACCAAAAACATGCTAGGTTAATTAGCGACTCCATAGGTATGAATGTGAGTGTGAATGGTTGTTTGGCTATATGTGCCCTGTGATTGGCTGGCGACCAGTCCAGGGTGTACCCCGCCTCTCGCCCGAAGGCAGCTGGGATAGGCTCCAGCACCCCCCACCCTCGTGAGGATAAGCGGTAGAAAATGAATGAATGAATTAAAACAAAAACTCAAAACTCAAGTAAAAGTAAAGTAAAAGTAAAGTAAAACTAAAGCAAAGTAAAACTAAACTGAACTGAACCGGACTGAACCGAACTGAACTGGTCTGAACCGAACCAAACTGAACCGAACTGAACTGAACCGAATCGAACTAAACTAAACTAAACTAAACTAAACTAAACTAAACTAAACTAAACTAAACTAAACTAAACTAAACTAAACTAAACTAAACTAAACTAAACTAAACTAAACTAAACTTTATTTGTCCGTCAGTGTGGAAATTTGCATTGCACAGCAGCAAGAATACAGAATCAGTTAAGCAGTACAAAGTACAAAATACACAATATAAAAATATAAACAACCCAAGTATTAACAAATCAACAATTTTACCCAGAGTTATATACAAATACAGTTTGCAGATAATATGAAATGAGATGAAATATAGTATGTCTTTACACTATGAGATTATAGAAATACTTCACTTAGAACTTAATATATTGCACATGGAGCTTGATTAAATATTACACAGATAATAATACAGATGTAATAAATTAATAATAATTTTTTAAATTAATTAATTAATTTTTTAAATTAATTAATTTTTTTGTTAAGTCCCACCGGCACCTGCAAATTTGTTTCTGATTGATGCCGTTTTTTCAACGTATCTTGCTCAAATTGTACAGACATGTGTCTGTTAGTCGCCTAAAGGTGTGTACCAAATTTCACGGTAATTGAACTGAACAGCCCACAGTGACAGTGACCGTGTCTGTTTTGTAGACTACATTGACCTGTGTGAAAAATTTCAGGTCAGTCCGACTTTCCGTCCTTTTTTCCATGCAGCGATTCAGCGACAGAATCGGCCTTTTGCTTGTACATGCGTGTTATGACCGTATCACATTGACACAATTAGCGATGATGCTAACGAATGACATCATGCATTGACCGTCGCGTGTCGTGTTTTCAAGGTTCATGTACACTGACTGGGCCGACCGTGACAATGCAGAAACCCGACGGAAGACCCTGGTGGCCTTGTTCACAGACCACCAGTGGGTGGCTCCAGCCATCGCCACGGCAGATCTCCATGCTCAGTACGGGTCACCTACCTACTTCTACTCCTTTTACCACCACTGTCAGAGCGAAGCCACGCCACCATGGGCAGACTCTGCGCATGGCGATGAGGTAAGAAGCGCTTTTTATATGGAATCATTTCAAAATATTAAAATGGAGTGCCTACCGTATGACATTTCTATGTATTTTATTGTCCGATTAGCGAGGATAATGATGTCATACTTACATTAAAGACATTACACAGGCTGTAGGAAGTCGTAGTGTATCATAAATATTTCTGCAACATTATATTATTGGCAAAATGCTGACAAACAGAAACTGGCAGGCACCATAATGCAACTCAGTGTGCAAATTCAGTGATTTGACTGAATAAAATATATTTAAATACATTTTATTTTATTTTATTTTATTTTATTTTATTTTATTTTATTTTATTTTATTTTATTTTATTTTATTTTATTTTATTTTATTTTATTTTATTTTATTTTATTTTATTTTATTTTATTTTATTTTATTTTATTTTATTTTCATTCATTCATTTTCTACCGCTTTTCCTCACGAGGGTCGCGGGGGGGGGGTGCTGGAGCCTATCCCAGCTGTCTTCAGGTACACCCTAGACTGGTCGCCAGCCAATCACAGGGCACACATAGACAAACAACCATTCACACTCACATTCATACCTATGGACAATTTGGAGTCGCTAATTAACCTAGCATGTTTTTTTGGAATGTGGGAGGAAACCGGAGTACCCGGAGAAAACCCACGCATGCACGGGGAGAACGTGCATGGTCGGGGGTGGAATTGAACCCTAGTCTCCGAGCTGTGAGGTCTCCGAGCTGCGACTGACAGATGAGTAGATAGCTAGCTCTCGATATTGCTACAAGACTCAACAAGACTCAAATCTTGTTATTTTTTTGTACAGGGCTTCATAGTGAAAATTGGTGTATTCCAATGACGGCATTGTGAGCTAGCTGAAATTAACTAGTTTTTTGTGTTATAATGCACAGAAAAGGGAAATAAATAAACGATTATGAGTATTGGTGCAAAATTCTGCAAAAAGTGCAGTTTCACGTTAAAACTTGCTTACATTAGCTAAAACATGTATTTACATTGACACTCAGCATTTGTGAATTTATATGTTTTTGGTCAATTCCCATAATTAATTTATGTACACCAGAAGCAATTTATAGTTTTGTCATTCATTCACACCCTTTTTTCTGTCCTCTATTTATTTCTTTCAATTGGCCGGATGCCTTTCTGGAGGAAAGCTCAATGTAAATGTTTCCTGCTGGGTGTTAGTAGTTAAAAGGCAGAACGTTACGAGGTAATGGAGATGGACTGCGGCACCGGCTCCTCCCGCCCATCTGCAAGGGCGTCCCTGCAATACTAAAAAGCACAGATACGGCCGATTGTGTGCAAGTCAGGTGCTTAAAACGAAGCTATTTTTTTTTTGTGCACCGTTGTTTTAACGACTCGATTAAATGGCTTACGCTTCACTGGACATGCATGCTAATGTTAGCATTGCTGGAGCTAACACGTCGCAGAGACAGGTCTGATGCGCCTGACTGGTTTATCAACATCAATCTGCTAACAGAGGAGACGTGTTCACAGTTGCCCCTGGTGATAATCATGCTCATGGAAAAAAAAAATGTGTACATTATAGTCATAATAAAACTGGCAAAGCGTCAAATCTCTTGTGAGCAGTAGCACTCCGTCGTACGCCGATGCCACAATGTGGAGATTGGATTTTTTATTGTCAGCCGCAGACTGAGGAAGTGTAAAAGATTAATGGTTAAAGGAATTTTAAAGCGATTCTGACAACTGCTGGCAACTTTGGAAGTGCTGTTTTGGCATTGGACTGATTATTACTATGATAGTTTTCTATTTTAACTGGACACTTGTGTGATTTGTTTTTAATAAAGTGTAAAAAAAATACTAAAAATTCCAAATTTCCAAAAACAACAAAGCAATTTTGCATTGGAGCTGATGAATTTCTCTCTATACTTGGGGTTATTTTATTCATTCAGTCATTTTCTACCGCTTTTTCTCATGCTGGAGCCTACCCCAGCTGTCTTTACACTCTGTACACCCTGGACTGGTCGCCAGCCAATCACAGGGCACATATAGACAAACAACCATTCACACTCACATTCATACCTATGGACAATTTGGAGTCGCTAATTAACCTAGCATGTTTTTGGAATGTGTGAGGAAACCGGAGTACCCGGAGAAAACCCACGCATGCACGGGGAGAACATGCAAACTCCACACAGAGATGGCAGAGGGTGTGGAAAGACAAAATAAGAAGCCAAAAAGTTACCACTTCCACACAAAATAGGAGGAGAACCATTCATTCATTCATTTTCTACCACTTCTACAACATTCTCACGAGGGTGCTGGAGCCTATCCCAGCTGTCTTCGGGCAAGAGGCGGGGTACACCCTGGACTGGTGGCCAGCCAATCACAGAGCACATATAGACAAACAACCATTCACACTCACATTCATACCTATGGACAATTTGGAGTCTCTAATTAACCTAGCAGTTTTTTGGAATGTGGGAGGAAACTGGAGTACCCGGAGAAAACCCACGCATACACGGGGAGAACATGCAAACTCCACACAGAGATGGCCGAGGGTGGAATTGAACCCTGGTCTCCTAGCTGTGAGGTCTGCGCGCTAACCACTCGATCGCCGTGCCGCTTAGGGTCATTTTTTATGTTTTAAATAAAAAAAAACTATGATTTATAATGTGATTTATCCCAGACAGCCAATGAAGAAAAGTGATGATATTAAAAAATACATATTAAAATATATATATATATAAATAAAATTGTACCAAAATATAATGGATAAAAAATGGAGATGTCCTATATTGTCCTTTTTTGCAGAGAACAGATAAGCTGATATGTGAAATGAACACATATGTGTTCCATACAGCATTTTTAAAATATCAATTTTCATGATCGGGAAAAAATTCAGATACCGATATCAACCAATATCGCATTTTTATGCTGATACTGGGCCGATAATTATTGGTCCCAATATCTATTCCTAATAATAATTAATCAAGATATTGTTTAAAGCTAATTTACCAATATATTGTTTGATATAATGGACGGCACGGCGGTCGAGTGGTTAGCGCGCAGACCTCAAAGGGTTCAATTCCACCCTCGGCCATCTCTGTGTGGAGTTTGCATGTTCTCCCCGTGCATGCGTGGGTTTTCTCCGGGTACTCCGGTTTCCTCCCACATTCCAAAAACATGCTAGGTTAATTAGCGACTCCAAATTGTCCATAGGTATGAATGTGAGTGTGAATGGTTGTTTGTCTATATGTGCCCTGTGATTGGCTGAATGAATGAATGTTTAATATAATTATTTTTGCATATTTTAAAATATTATAATGAAAATCTTAATTCTGTAAAAAAGTAACAATATTTTTTTCACTGACATTGAATGCAAATTTTGAAGACACACAAAAGTTAAAAAAAACCTTTCTATTGTACAGTCAAACCGTATATTTTGGTGTAGTGATACTTCCGAACCAATGCACACGAAAAGTTGAAAATCCAAAAAACGAGCACCCCTGCTGTGTTGACTTTGCTGTTATTTTTCAGGCAAATAAACCACATGGTAGCGCTAGTATTAAACCACACAGTTTATAAACCAGAATTACTTTGAATGTCTTGAACGCTACAAAACACCCACTATAACTTTCGTGTTTTTAGCTGAGAACCGACATGCACATTTGTGTAAAATTCCTGCAAAATTAAGTGAAAAACATGGCCGCCAACAGACACAACGGGACGGGACACAGCAACTAATTGATCATTTGTCTAACGATAATATAATACACATATGCTAGCATTAGTGGCAAATGGGGTGTCCTAATTGCGCTAAACGTGCGAGCACACGTTTGTAAATAAATAGCGGGACTCGGAAGCAGGAAGCGGATCTCAGTCCAAACAATCGCAGGAGACCTGTCAAGCTGAAGATGAGTTTAGAGAAATGAGCTGTGCTCCCCTGAAGCATGAAAATGTGTCTCGAGTCTCTGCTGAGGTGACATCACATTTTGGCGTGACTCATTTAAACTTCGGTTTCCTGTCGAGAGAATCAATGTAACCTGTCAGCTTAAACCAGGGGTGGGCAAACTTTTTGACTCGCGGGCCGCGTTGATATGACAAAATTTACGGGGGGGGGGGGGGGGGGGGGGGGGGGGGTAGACTATATATTTTACACGTAACAGTCCACCTGGTATTATTGTATCTGTAAAATTGTCATGCAATCTGCTATTATTTATTATTTTATATTTATATTTAAATATTTTAAAAATAATAAAATCTTATAATAATTACAATAAAATTAAAATAATTATTATTATATTATTATTATGTAAAATATGCAAATATAACAATAATATTATATATAATTAATATAATAATTAACGGGCGGCACGGTGATCTAGGGGTTAGCGCGCAGACCTCACAGCTAGGAGACCAGGGTTCAATCCCACCCTCGGGCATCTCTGTGTGGAGTTTGCATGTTCTCCCCGTGCATGCGTGGGTTTTCTCCGGGTACTCCGGTTTCCTCCCACATTCCAAAAACATGCTAGGTTAATTAGCGACTCCAAATTGTCCATAGGTATGAATGTGAGTGTGAATGGTTGTTTGTCTATATGTGCCCTGTGATTGGCTGGCGACCAGTCCAGGGTGTAACCCGCCTTACGCCCGAAGACAGCTGGGATAGGCTCCAGCACCCCCGCGACCCTCGTGAGGAAAAGCGGTAGAAAATGAATGAATGAATGAATAATAATTAGCATTAATATAATAATTATAATAATCATAATAGTTCTAATAATAATTAATATAATCTAATAATACTAATAATAATTATTATTATTATTATTATGTGCTTGTGTCCCTTTTTTTCAGGAGCACTTTGTAAACAACAGACCATGTCAAAAAACGAAATTGATAAAACCATCAAAAGGTTGGCTCAGGCCATGATGCCAGGTTGTATGTTGAGTTTAAATGAAATACTTTAGAAAGATTGGGCGGGCCGTATTCAAACACTTGGCGGGCCGAATGTGGCCCCCGAGCCGTAGTTTGCCTACCCCTGGCTTAAACCCACCTGACGTCTGTGTGTGTGTGTGTGTGTAGGTTCCCTACGTGTTCGGTGTTCCGATGGTGGGCCCTACTGATCTATTCAACTGTAACTTCTCCAAGAATGATGTCATGCTCAGCGCCGTGGTGATGACCTACTGGACCAACTTCGCCAAGACAGGGTGAGTTGTTACAAACATTGATTTTCCCCCCTTTGAGGAAGGAAAATGTTTTGTCTTTTAACTGACGACAGCACGAAGCCAAAGACAAAAAGCACCGCTTCAGCATTATTCACTTCTATTTATATCAGCCCTCTAAAGACACACACATCAATTTGTAATTTGGGTTTTTCCAAAGGCTGCAGTGCGGAACTCGGCTATCTCCCTTTAGGCAACGCTACTGTTGCTTCGATGTGCCGAGGAGGCCCGTAAAGATCTCGCTTTGTGTGCTCAACACTGTACTTGCGTGGGCAGCACACTCGTGATTTTTACTAGAGCCAATGGCTGCAAAGACAGAAGACCTTCTTTTCATTTCATTTCATAAATATAATCCTTTTCATATGAAAATACATTTTATTTAATGGTAATGGTAATGGTTTGATTTCATTTGAACATGCATCAGATTACAATTGAATGCATCACATAATCAGTTCACAGTTCCACATGTCCGAAAGGAGTAGGAAGAAGCAGAGCTTATTAAATCCTATCCCTCCATCTGGTACTTTTACAATCAGTAACTGTTACATTTGTTCACTTCCTGCTTTCCATAATACAATTTAAGTTTTTTTTGTTTTTTTACTGTTACATTTGTTCACTTCCTGCTTTCCTAAAATAATTTATTTATTTTTATTTTTATTTTTATTTTTATTTTTATTTTTATTTTTATTTTTATTTTTATTTTTATTTTTATTTTTATTTTTATTTTTATTTTTATTTTTATTTTCATTTTTATTTTTATTTTCATTTTCATTTTCATTTTCATTTTCATTTTCATTTTCATTTTCATTTTCATTTTCATTTTCATTTTCATTTTCATTTTCATTTTCATTTTCATTTTCATTTATGTCCGGTACCGAAGTACGATGTGATATGACCATCCAATGACATAATGGGTACCATAGTAAGTATCAATGTATTCAAGACTCTTCATCCTTGTATCCAAAAGGAGTAGGAAGAAGCAAAGCGTATTAAATCCTACCCCTCCATCTGGTACTTTTACAATCAGTAACTGTTACATTTGTTCACTTCCTGCTTTCCTAATATAGTTTAAGTTTAAAGTTTTTTTTTTTTTTATCAAGTACCGAAGTACGAGGTGGTATGTGATTTTAGAAATAAGGAGTTAGTATGTTCTCTGTAGGCGGCATTATGAATTATCCTTACTGGTCTTTTTTTGCAGTACATTTAGTGAGTGAAGATTGCTTTTATAGTTATTAGCCCATATTTCCACACAATAAGTAAGATATGGTAGAACCAGAGAGCAATAAAGAGTTAATATAAAGAATTTTTTTGTGTTAGCGGCATAGGTGTGTCCCATTACGTGCTGTCTCTTTTTATCTGTTTTTATATCTTTAGAACACACAGAAAAGAGAAATATGTGTGTTCATGTTTCATGTTAGGATTGGCAAAGATGTGCAAAGTAAGTGCAGTTTTTGCACAAAATCCTCCAAAAGTGGTGAAAGGCTTGTGCGTCCTGGTGTGGCGTCTTGTTTCTAAATCATATCTGACGTGTGTCTGAGTGTGTTAAAAAGTGACCTTGTCCCGACTGGAGAGTGTGTCATTTAATTTGGAACATTCCGCTGTGGACCGTGCAAAAATAATGCTAAGCCGACATTTAACTTTTTTTTTTAATGATCCTCACTCCAGTGTATACAAATAGCTACAATAACAATGTTTACTCATGACAATGAATATATTTATTTGCTGTGAAATTCTAGCCAACCAATCGGAAGCCGGAATCTCGAAGCCTCCTAATGACAATAATTACTGTAGATGCACATTAGAGCGTAAATTATGGGCAGCTGTGGTCGCCACCATTCAAAGCTATTTTTATATTAGTTGACTTGAACCGGAATTTTTGTTAGAAGTATGCTTCTGGGTAATAACAATATACAGGAAACAAAGACTTCAATAATTATTATTTTTTTTTTAGTACAACAAAACTATTTAACAGAATCAAACCC
This sequence comes from Doryrhamphus excisus, assembly GCF_030265055.1. Classification (NCBI taxonomy): domain Eukaryota; kingdom Metazoa; phylum Chordata; class Actinopteri; order Syngnathiformes; family Syngnathidae; genus Doryrhamphus; species Doryrhamphus excisus. Next base: position 19,337,810 of record NC_080474.1, read on the forward strand.
AAAATGTAGCAGCTGTACCATTACACCACCAGAGACTGACAGTTGAGCACACAAATTCTGTCATTTGTTATTATTTATATGTATTCTCTTATTCTGCTATGTGCTGTCAATCATTGTGACATAATTTTGCCTGTGTATGTTTCTACACAATATTCTCATAACAATATTTTACCAAGTACACCATTATTATCACAAAACAGCCAAAAAACGCTGTACATAATAAGATATGTATAATATAGAAATTTATATCACATGAATAGTTCATTGGCTGCACGGTGGATGAGTGGTTAGCAGGCAGGTCTCACAGCTAGGAGACCCCGAGTTCAATCCCACCCTCGAGCGTCGCTGTGGGTTTCCTGCCACATTCCAAAAACATGCTACGTTAATTAGCGACTCCAAATTGTCCATAGGTATGAATGTGAGTGTGAATGGTTGTTTGTCTATATGTGCCCTGTGATTGGCTGGCCACCAGTCCAGGGTGCACCCCGCCTCTCACCCCGAAGACAGCTGGGATAGGCTCCAGCACCCCCGCCACCCTCGTGAGGATGAATGAATGTTGCCTCTGTTGCACGGTAGACGAGTGGTTACCGCGCAGGCCTCACAGCTAGAAGACCAGGGTTCAATTCCACCCTCGGCCATCTCTGTGTGGAGTTTGCATGTTCTCCCCGTGCATTCGTGGGTTTTCTCCGGGTACTCCGGTTTCATGCTAGGTTAATTAGCGACTCCAAATTGTCCATAGGTATGAATGTGAGTGTGAATGGTTGTTTGTCTATATGTGCCCTGTGATTGGCTGGCCACCAGTCCATAGTGTACCCCGCCTGTCATCTGAAGACAGCTGGGATAGGCTCCAGCACCCCCCTCTGCGACCCTCGTGAGGAAAAGCGGTAGAAAATGAATGAATTAATTTTCTGCATTGACTTAGCAAAGTCACAAATATTGTGACCCCGGATGTAGAGTGTACTAGGTCCTTGTATTCATATGCTACGAAAAAGCTAAGCAGTTTTTCTGTTTTGCCTTATGTTGCCTTATTAAACCCTTGTGCATGTTTCACGGACAAAGACCGTTTAGATGTCTGACTTTCGGATTAGCATACTAGATGTTAAAATATGCCGTTGCCTTTTTGGATAAGATCTTTTTTTTTTTTTTTTTTGAAAATATATATTAGATCTGATTTGGAGTGAACATGAAGAAGCTGTGCAGTGCGATAGAAGTTTTAGAGCAACAAAAATAATGAGGATACAAGGAAAAGTTGTTATCTCTTTCCGCTCGTCAGAACTCCATTGAAGGAACGCCATCTCATCCGGACAGATAAAATAAAACATCCATCCATTCATTCAATAATTTTCTATGCCGCTTATCCTCACTACCCTTATGGAAAAAAAATTATTGCAGTATATTGGCAAATATAATGCTATGTATTAGGAAATATATTTCCATATATGGGATCTTATGTTTATATTTTCCAATATATTGCAATATATGCATAGATCATATATGTGTATATATTGATACATACAAGACCAAAAAAGGACTATATTTTTACATATATAAAATTGCATTTAATTTGGGATATATATAAACTCATATAATATATATTTGGATTTAATATATTTGAATATATTATAAGCGGCAATCATTTGTATATTCTGCAATATATTGCCATGTATTACATGAATATATAATATATTGTATAATATATGTACAAAAATATGATTCCATGTATTTATAATATATAACGTATTGAAAAATATAATAGAAAAATAATATATTATAATATAATACTATTGATAAATACATTTTTTTTTCTATGCCGCTTATCCTCACTACCCTTATGGAAAAAAAAATATTGCAGTATATTGGCAAATATAATGCTATGTATTAGGAAATATATTCCCATATATGGGATCTTATGTTTATATTTTCCAATATATTGCAATATATGCAGAGAGTGTATATATTGATACATATACAAAATATCTTGCGATCAAGACCAAAAAAGGACTATATTTTTACATATATAAAATTGCTTATAATTTGGGATATATAAACTCATATATTATATATTTGGATTTAATATATTTCAATATATTATTTTTATATTATTATTATATATATTCTGCAATATATTGCCATATATTACATGAATATATAATATATTGTATAATATATGTACAAAAATATATGATTCCATGTATTTATAATATATAACGTATTGGAAAATATAATGGAAAAATAATATATTATAATATAATAGAATATATTGAAAGTAATATATTGATAAATACATTTTCTTTTCGTAAGGGTAGCGTCGCGGGTATGCTGGAGCCGAGATAAAACAAAAATTTTGAATTATTCCAAAAGCATTATTCCTAAAGCTTCCATAGAGGAATTGTGTTCTGCTGTTATTCCTTTATAATGTGATATTAAAAAATGAGTTACCAGTTTATGAAAATAAAGCATCTTTATATCCAATTCAGTAAAGTGAAAGTGGAAGTATATTCGTCACACGGACAATACAGAGTTAAAAATCCGACAGTGGCGTGTTGATAAGAGGACCTTTTATCTCTGTGCTCTGACACGGAATACAAGATAAAAGCAATTGTTAAGAATGGACCCTATTTCAGAGCTCCGAGTGAGTCGTTCCCAGTAATTAATCCATCCGAGGCACTCTCCACTGAGACCCCTGCACACTTATGGAGACACTCTCCGAGTGGACCTTCATCTAAATCACAGCGGCGCGTTGCTATGTCACAAAAAGAATTAGGACACTACATACTTTTGCCTGCTTCCACAAGCTGGATGTGGACTTGAACAACATGGAAGAAGGACCAACAAAGCCTTCTCTGTTGGACTTCACGCCATCAGAAACACTGAACTACATTTGCAACTTTACCGAAGAACTTGAAGATGTCTGGCCGTGGAAAGAAAGTGTCCTCCAAAGCCAAAAAAATCAGAAGTTTCCAGGTCCAAGAACGTAGGAGTCGCCTTCCCAGTAGGCCGCATCCACAGGTTGCTCAAGAAGAGCAAGTACGCAGAACAAATTAGTTTATTTCACCTCTGCGCTGAAGTGCTAGACCTCACGGGCAACGCCAACCGAGACAATAAGAAACATCGCATCGTTCCTCGTCACATTTTGTTGGCGGTGAAAAACGACGAGGAGCTCAACAATCACTATTTCGGATGGTGGCGTGACCTCCAATATCCAGGCGGTGCTCCTACCCAAGAAGACAAAAGTCACTCGAGATGACTCTGTTGCCAAAAATGTTCAGTCCGTTCAGTTTTAATATTTGAGTACAATAAAGTGTTTTAATGTAAAAAAAAAAAATAGTATTTATTCCATGAATTTGTCATAATTAAATCAAATCAACTTTATTTGTAGAGCACTTTTCCTGCAAAGACGTGCAACACAAAGTGCTTTACAGAATTAAAAACAATTACCACAATTAAAAGGAAAAACAATTACTAAGGATGCCCCTCCCACCCTTCATATTAGACCAGGGGTGGGCAAACTTTTTGATTCGTGGGCCGTGTTGAGTTAACAAAATAGTCCGGGGGGGGCCGGAATATATATTTCACACACACTATTTTACGCTTATAACAGTCCACATTTGAATTTTATGTCATACTATCAGTTATATGTTCTCAATTCCCTTTTTTTTCAGGAGCACTTTAAACATCAAACATCAACAATTGAATTTTACATGAATAAAAAAAAAATTACTGAATAAGACAATCGACATGCAAGTCACGTTGCCCGCTTGTATGTTAAAAGAAAAATACTGGCGGGCCGGATTCAAACGCTTGGCGGGCCGCATGTGGCCCCCGGGCCGCAGTTTGCCCACCCCTGTACTAGACACACACACGCACACAATCACACAATCACACACAGTAGGGAGACATGGCATGGATCAAGGATCAAGGAAACGCCACCTTTGGAGCCGTCCACACTGGGACTGGGACCAGCACCCAGGCGGACCCCCACATTAAAGGGAGGAACCCCCAGCTGGCCCGTGTCAAAGGGACCCGAGGATGGCACCCCCTCAGCAGCCCCCAGTCTGGAGGACCCCCCCTGAGGAAATACTGGAGTTAAAAGCTAAAAACTAAAAGCATAAAAGCATAAGCATAATTAATTCCCAATATGCATTATATTGATTTATTAATGTGTCTCTAAGCTCCACTGCTTCCAGTAAGGTACCGGTAAGTGTTACATTTACATGGCGCATGAAGAACACAGCATTCCAAGACAAACACTTGCTACCCACAGTAACATTTGGTGGTGGTTCCATCATGCTATGCGGGGCTGTGTGGCCACTTCAAATACTGGAAATCGGAATCATGGATTCCGATCAGTATCAGGCGGACCCCCACATTAAAGGGAGGAACCCCCAGCCGGCCGGGTCGAAGGGACCCGAGGATGGCACCCCCTCAGCAGACCGGACACAGCCCCCAGTGTTGAGGACCCTCCCCTGAGGAAATACTGGAGTTAAAAGCTAAAAACTAAAAGCATAAGCATAATTAATTCCCAATATGCATTATATTGATTTATTAATGTGTCTCTAAGCTCTACTGCTTCCAGTAAGGTACCAGTAAGTGTTACATTTACATGGCGCATGAAGAACACAGCATTCCAAGACAAACATTTTCTACCCACAGTAACATTTGGTGGTGGTTCCATCATGCTATGCGGGGCTGTGTGGCCACTTCAAATACTGGATTCGGAATCATGGATTCCGATCAGTATCAGCAGATTCCTGCCAACAGTGTTCAAGAATCATTGACAAAGTTGAAGTTGTACCGGGGACTGGAAATTTTGCAACTTGAATTTTAGTATTTATTCCATGAAATTGTCATAATTAATTCCCAATGTGCATTATATTGATTTATTAATGTGTCTCTAAGCTCTACTGCTTCCAGTAAGGTACCAGTAAGTGTTACATTTACATGGCGCATGAAGAACACAGCATTCCAAAACAAACACTTGCTACCCACAGTAACATTTGGTGGTGGTTCCATCATACTATGCAGGGGCTGTGTGGCCAGTTCAAATACTGGAAATCGGAATCATGGATTCCGATCAGTATCAGCAGATTCCTGTCAACACTGTTCAAGAATCATTGACAAAGTTGAAGTTGTACCGGGGGCTGGAAATTTTGCAACTTGAATTTTAGTATTTATTCCATGAAATTGTCATAATTCCTTCCCAATGTGCATTATATTGATTTATTAATATGTCTCTAAGCTCTACTGCTTCCAGTAAGGTACCAGTAAGTGTTACATTTACATGGCGCATGAAGAACACAGCATTCCAAGACAAACACTTGCTACCCACAGTGACATTTGGTGGTGGTTCCATCGTGCTATGCGGGGCTGTGTGGCCAGTTCAAATACTGGAAATCAGAATCATGGATTCCGATCAGTATCAGCAGATGTTTTGGGAACAACAACGGTCCGAAATGGTTTCAACCAGAATCAAGACCCTTAATGGAAGCCATAGGAAGCAGAGTGATTGTATTAAAATGTGTATTAGGTCACTTAAGTCTCCTCTGAAGGCCCAGGTCTGCATGGCCCAACACTGCTTTCATAGCACTTTCATAGTTTGGTTTCCTGTAGAAGATGTGATTACTCCCTGACGTATATAAAGCGCAGGCATCGGTGTGGGCGCAGCAATTTACATGTTAGAGTGCCCTTGGGTCCTCACACCGGTTGTGTGTGTCTTTGCACTTTGTAAGAGGTGTGGTTTGACAAGTAAACGCATCACTTGGAGCTGGCATGTCTAGACTACTAGAACATGGACAGACTTGGAATATCATACATGTTGTCCGTCTATGACAGGGGTCAGCAGCCGAGAATACACAAATGGACCGCGCAGTGGATGAGTGTTAGCATGTAGAACACAGTCAGGAGATTAAGAAGACCTAGGTTAGATTCGAGTTTGCATGTTCTCCGGGTACTCCGGTTTCCTCCCGCATTCCAAAAACATGCTAGGTTAATTAGCGACTCCAAATTGTCCATAGGTATGAATGTGAGTGTGAATGGTTGTTTGTCTATATGTGCCCTGTGATTGGCTGGCCACCAGTCCAAACCATTGAAAATATAAAATATTATAATTCATTGTAATCCCTGTATTCATTTTCTAAATGAGGATGCCAACTGGATCAAACCCGAAAGGGAGCAGCTGTACCATTACATCACTATACATCACCAACCAAGCCTCAACTGTATCTGAAATTGAGGCAAAAAAACAACTTTGACCGTGATTCCTACGGATTATGATTATTATGATTATTGTGATTATTATGATTATTATGATTATTATGATTATTATGATTATTATGATTGTTATGATTATTATCATTATTATCATTATTGTGATTATTATGATTATTGTGATTATTGTGATTATTGTGATTATTATGATTATGACTATTATGATTATGACTATTATGACTATTATAATTATTATGAATATGAGTAAGATTATTATGATTGTTATGATTATGATTATTATCATTATTATCATTATTGTGATTATTATGATTATTGTGATTATTATGATTATGACTATTATGATTATGACTATTATGACTATCATAATTATTATGAGTATAAGTAAGATTATTATGATTGTTATGATTATGATTATTATGATTATGATTATTATTATTGTGTAATCAATGTCTTGATATGCCACACTGAGACGTAGATGGATTATCTTGGCATAGAAGAAGTTCTCGCTAACACACCTACAGCAATAATAATATCTTCTATTTTACCAGTACAATCATTATGTCTTATGTTTCTTGAATATTGACTGAATGATGTGGAGCAGCTGCATCGATTGTACGTGTGAGCAAATCCTAAGAGACGACTGTACATGCTCACTGGTGGAGAAAAAGACTTCAGAGTCTTTGACAAGGTTTTAACACGTTAATGACTACTTGACTCACATGATCGAGCTTTTGTTGTCGGATGGGAATGTTAAACGCAGATATTTGACACGCCGTCTTCTATGGAATTTTAATAAGAGCTGTTGTCATTGACACGGAGAGTGTCGTTATTAAAGGAGCTTGTGATCTGCCAGGATGCGATCTGATTTTTAATATTGGCACGGTTAATTAGTGAGGATGCTGCTTCTTTACACTGTTGACTTCATGTCATTGTCTTCATAATCATTTTTGTTTTTTTTTTTTCTAAAGATATAAAAACAGATAAAAGAAGTCTATTCTGTCTTCTGAAAAATCTCAATAAAGCGCCAAGAACGCCCAATTTACATAATGTGACGTGCGTCAGACCACTACCGCCACATACGTTGCTATGGGAAATCAATGCACCCAGAAAGGAAGTTCCAGTAATGCTTAAAATGACCAAAGTATGGCAAAATACTATACATATCACTATATTGACACTTACTATGGTACACATTATGTTATTGGATGGTCATATCACCTCGTACTTCAGTACAGGACAAAAAAAAATGAAAAAAAAAATTACATTTTAAAAATTTCATTATTAAAAAAAAAACCTTAAACTGTATTAGAAAGCAGGAAGTGAACAAATGTAACAGTTAAAAAAAACAAACAAAAAACCTTAAACTGTATTATGGAAAGCAGGAAGTGAACAAATGTAACAGTAAAAAAAACAAACAAAAAACCTTAAACTGTATTATGGAAAGCAGGAAGTGAACAAATGTAACAGTTAAAAAAAACAAACAAAAAACCTTAAACTGTATTATGGAAAGCAGGAAGTGAACAAATGTAACTTTGAAAAAAAAGCAAACAAAAAACCTTCAACTGCATGATAGAAAGCAGGAAGTGAACAAATGTAACAGTAAAAAAAACAAACAAAAATACCTTAAACTGTATTATGGAAAGCAGGAAGTGAACAAATGTAACAGTAAAAAAAAAACAAAAAAAAACTTAAACTGTATTATGGAAAGCAGGAAGTGAACAAATGTAACAGTAAAAAAACAAAAAAAACAAAACCTTAAACTGTATTATGGAAAGCAGAAAGTGAACAAATGTAACAGTAAAAAAAAACAAAAAAAATTAAATTGTATTATGGAAAGCAGGAAGTGAACAAATGTAACAGTTACTGATTGTAAAAGTACCAGATGGAGGGGTAGGATTTAATAAGCTTTGCTTCTTCCTACTCCTTTTGGACATGTGGAACTGTGAACTGATTATGTGATGCGTTCAATTGTAATCTGATGCATGTTCAAATGAAATTAAACCATTACCATTACCATATAAATAAAACAATAAAACTTCTCATTTTGGATGATGGGCAAAAATGTGCATTTTTTTCCTTTAAGAACGTTTAGGTACAACGTGGCCAGTGGAACTACTTCATCATAAATTATTTTTAGCGTCTTCTAGCCTGCAAATTGCACAATGATTTTCCGATGATTATCTACTATCCTGGAGTTTCCTCGGTCATTTGTCAGCTTCATCATGGCCACGCTCTTATTCTTTTTTCTTTTTTGTACTGTAGAGACCACCTTGAAAAAGACAGAAAAATAACATTTTTATTTGATGTCAGTTGAGTTTTATCCGCTTTTTATATTTTGCAATATGGTGTTTGGGTAGTCATTGAAATTTTACACCAAAAAGTTGCCTCGGTTTGGTGCATCCTTTGGTTAGTTTACCATATTTTGATCGTACTTTCATGTTTTTAGTACACTGGGTGAGTCCAACTGTGTTCTTAATGGTAGTTCTGGAGCCTATCCCAGCTGTCTTCGGGCGAGAGGCGGGGTACACCCTGGACTGGTGGCTAGCCAATCACAGAGCACATATAGACAAACAACCATTCACACTCACATTCATACCTATGGACAATTTGGGAACGTTCACGTTTAGATTAGAATACCGGAAATGCTTCAGACTGTGGCTGTAGGCAACCTCATGATGATGTTTTTATTAGCGCAATATAAATATAAACGCATATCTGCGTAAATGCCTAAATCTTTGTTGAGATTAGAGAGCAGGATTATTGAACAAGTGTACTTTAGGCTGGCAACAATAAAAGGCCACTGCAAAATGTGCAATTTGCTGTATTGGTCTGAGTTTCTGAGGCTCACATTCATACCTATGGACAATTTGGAGTCGCTAATTAACCTAGCATGTTTTTTGGAATGTGGGAGGAAACCGGAGTACCCGGAGAAAACCCACGCATGCACGGGGAGAACACAATTTGATTTCTTGGTACTTCTGGAATTAAGTGTTTAAACCTGACATTATCACCACCGACGGGTGGCTTGCCGTTTTCTGTTATTTCTGTATGCGCGATGAGGTTTGTGGCATTAAACTTCCTCGGTTCTGCGCCACCACAGCAAACCTGTACATGACAAGTTTTACACTCGGCTGCACGTCTTCATGTCTTTTCTGCGGAAAAAACAACTGACATCACTTCTTTTGCGTGCTACTTTGTTAGACGTGCTGGGGGGGGGGGGGGGGGGGGGGGGTCTGGATTCCAATGCTTGTATCCCAGTGCTAACATCCGGAGATTTTAGAAGCGCAATAGCAATATCAAATCCGCACATCCCTACCCCTACTCTCATTCTGAGTTGGCTGGGATAGGCTCTAGCACAACTGTGACCCTGAACACAATAAGCGACATAGACGATGAATGGATGAATGGATGAATGGATGAATGGATGAATGGATGAATGGATGAATGAATGAATGAATGAATGAATGAATGAATGAATGAATGAATGAATCATGCGGCTTATACAAGATAAGATTAGGATGTGATGTAAAGTGTCGATTCTTTAACCTTCTTGGAAATGTTCTCCGGAGCTCTTTCCTGGAATTGTCATATCCTGTTATTGTGCTCCAGTCAAGTGCTGTCAAGTACGAGGAGTATAAAGTCTTTCCTTATAATTCCACACATAATCTCCACAGTGGTGCAAAACCTTGCATGTAAAACCATCATCAAGCTGCTTGATAATGTCTTTTTTTTTTTTTAAGCTGTATTGTTAAAGAATAAAAGCAGAATGACTCTTCTCTCTGCTGGTTTTTTCAAAGTCAAAGAAGCAGATTTAGAGTGGGGGTTTGTCATTCTTAATGTCTGCTCTATAATTATATGACTCATAGCAACTAGTCTTGCCTGCTGGTCTTTCTAAATGGTGTTGTTCTAGTCAAACCTGGAATAGACAACTGGGGAACAGGGCTTTCTTTCAATATGCTGGGTCACTGCATCCATCTATTCATTCATTCATTCATTCATTTTCTACCACTTATCCTCACAAGGGTCGCAAGGGTGCTGGAGCCTATCCCAGCTGTCTTCAGGCAAGAGGCGGGGTACACCCTGGACTGGTGGCCAGCCAATCACAGGGCACATATAGACAAACAACCATGCACACTCACATTCATATCTACGGACAATTTGGTAATGGTAATGGTAATGGTTTGATTTCATTTGAACATGCATCAGATTACAATTGAATGCATCCCATAATCAGTTCACAGTCCCACATGTCCAAAAGGAGTAGGAAGAAGCAAAGCTTATTAAATCCTACCCCTCCATTTGGTACTTTTACAATCAGTAACTGTTATATTTGTTCACTTCCTGCTTTCCTAAAATTGTATTTTTATTTTTATTTTTATTTTTATTTTTATTTTTATTTTTATTTTTATTTTTATTTTTATTTTTATTTTTATTTTTATTTTTATTTTTATTTTTATTTTTATTTTTATTTTTATTTTTATTTTTATTTTTATTTTTATTTTTATTTTTATTTTTATTTTTATTTATTTATTTTTTAATTTTATTACATTTGCATTTGTTCACTTCCTGTTATCCTAATATAGTTTAAGTTTTTTTCTTGTTTGTTTGTTTTATTGTTTTAAATTTTTAAAACATTAAAAAAATTTAAAAAAATATACATTTTTAAATTTTTTTTAATTTTTCAAGTTTTAAAGTTTTTTGTCATTCATTCATTTTCTACTGCTTATCGTCACGAGGGTCACGGGAGGGGTGCTGGAGCCTATCCCAGCTATCTTCGGGCGAGAGGTGGGGTACAACCTGGATTGGTGGCCAGCCAATCACAGGGCACATATAGACAAACAACCATTCACACTCACATTCATACCTATGGACAATTTGGAGTCGCTAATTAACCTAGCATGTTTTTGGAATGTGGGAGGAAACTGGAATACCCGGAGAAAACCCACGCATGCACGGGGAGAACATGCAAACTCCACACAGAGATGGCTGAGGGTGGAATTGAACACAGGTCTCCAAGCTGTGAGGACTGCACGCTAACCCATCACATAATCAGTTGACAGTTCCACATGTCCAAAAGGAGTAGGAAGAAGCAAAGCTTATTAAATCCTACCCCTCCATCTGGTACTTTTACAATCAGTAACTGTTACATTTGTTCACTTCCTGCTTTCCTAATATAGTTATTATATATATAGTTAATATAATATAATTTTCTTGTTTGTTTGTTTTATTTTTTTAATTTTTAAAACTTAAAAAAAATGTCAACTTAAAAAAAAATTAAATTATTAAATTTTTTAAATGTTTTAAATCTTTTTAATTTTAGTAATTTTTTTAATTCTTTTAATTTTTACATTTTGCTTTTCCTCATGACGGTCGCGGGGGGAAAATGTTGTTTTTCTTTATTTATGCCAAGCTGCTACACCCCAATTGAAGTCATATGGCAAAACGTTCACAGCATATCCTTACCTAAATGTAACCGTCTCTGTTTTTCCAGAGACCCCAACCAGCCTGTCCCCCAAGACACCAAGTTCATCCACACCAAACCCAATCGCTTTGAGGAGGTGGCCTGGTCCAAGTACACCCCAAAAGAGCAGCTATACCTCCACATCGGCCTGAAGCCCCGTGTGAGAGACCACTACCGTGCGACCAAGATTTCCTTCTGGCTCCAGCTGGTTCCTCACCTGCATCACGTCAATGAGCTCCTCCAATCGGTGTCCTCCTTCACCCATAGTCCATCTCCGCAGGATGACACCCCATACTCATACACTAAGCGTCTGTCCAAGGGCTGGCCTCCGAGTAGCACACGTCATCCCGGTTCCCAAGGAGGTACCCCCCAGCCGCCGGAGTCGGCTCTCGGACAGGGAGGACATGAAAACGGCGTCCACGTGCCCAACGAGGACTACTCAACAGAACTCTCGGTAACCATCGCAGTCGGAGCGTCTCTGCTGTTTCTCAACATCTTGGCGTTCGCTGCTCTGCTTTACAAGAAAGATAAAAGGAGGCTGGAGCATCGCAGGCCTCGTCCACTTCCTGCTCCGCGACGCGATATTACCGCCGCTGATGTTGCTGCTCACCTTCAGGGGGAAGGACTGATGTCGTTACAGGTAAGTCAGTTGTGTATTTGTTTTCAATGACCGCATTAACCGAATGTAAACCCAGATCTGGTTTGCGTTTCCAACCAGTGGTTGTGTGGAAATATGGGCTAATAACTATAAAAGCAATCTTCACTCGCTGAATGTACTGCAAAAAAGGCCAGTAAGGATAATTCATAATGCTGCCTACAGAGAACATACTAACTCCTTATTTACTAACTCCTTATACGTAGTGCAATTCCGCCCTCGGCCATCTCTGTGTGGAGTTTGCATGTTCTCCCCGTGCATGCGTGGGTTTTCTTCCGGGTACTCCGGTTTCCTCCCACATTCCAGGGTGTACCCCGTCTCTCCCCCGAAGACAGCTGGGATAGGCTCCAGCACCGCCGCAACCCTCAAGAGGACAAGCGGTAGAAAATGAATGAATGTTGCCTCAGTTGCAGGGTAGTCGAGTGGTTACCACGCAGGCCTCACAGCTAGGAGACCCGAGTTCAATTCCACCCTCAGCCATCTCTGTGTGGAGTTTGCATGTTCCCCCCGTGCATGCGTGGGTTTTCTCCGGTTTCCTCCCACATTCCAAAAAACATGCTAGGTTAATTAGCGACTCCAAATTGTCCATAGGTATGAATGTGAGTGTGAATGGTTGTTTGTCTATATGTGCCCTGTGATTGGCTGGCCACCAGTCCAGGGTGTACCCCGCCTCTCTGGCCTGAAGACAGCTGGGATAGGCTCCAACAGTGCCGCTACCCTCGAGAGGACAAGCGGTAGAAAATGAATGAATGTTGCTTCAGTTGCACGGTAGTCGAGTGGTTACCGCGCAGGCCTCACAGCTAGGAGAACCGAGTTCAATTCCAGCCTCGGCCATTTCTGTATGGAGTTTGCATGTTCTCCCCGTGCATGCAAGGGTTTTCTCCGAGTACTCCGGTTTCCTCCACATTCCAAAAACATGCTAGGTTAATTAGCGACTCCAAATTGAATGTGAGTGTGAATGGTTGTTTGTCTATATGTGCCCTGTGATTGGCTGGCCACTAGTCTAGGGTGTACCCTGCCTCACTTAAGTACTTGAAAGTGTTACTATCTATTACTATGTACTAAGTATGTTGATATGATCCTGTTTGGTTAAATATTGCAATATTAACATAAACACAAATACATCACTAAAAAGTATTCAGAAGTCAGTAATGGGACATTTTCATAGAAACGCCTCATATGGGGGTAGTATAAAGAATAAGTATCTTTATGGTCTCCTCTTTTGCCAGTGGATCAGCTGGCAATGGAGCACATCTGCAAAAACATAGCTTGCCATCAGAGCGAGAGCGTGTGTGTGTGTGTGTGTTTGTGTGCACGTGTGTGTATGTGTGTATGTGCTGTGTCCAGGTGCCTCACTTGGTACCCATTTAAACTCATCTGCTGACTATTTGGCATGTTGTTTGTTCTGTTTGTTGGCTCACACGCTGGCTTATTGAGCGCTAAATGCCAGATTTCCTTTCGAGCTGACATGCTCTGCTGATTGTCGCTGCACTTCTATTCTGCTCTCTATATTCAGAATATCCGCTCTTATCCGGTGTCTATTATATTCCCCCCACTGCTACATTAGTGGGACATTTTTTTTTCCTGAGAACATATTATGTGATGATGTAATTCTGACTGCAGGAGGTTTATCGACAGGAAAAAAAATGCCAAAATTTAATTGAACAAACATTTTTTTTGACCCAAACCAAAATCAATTAGCATGTAGAAAGGAGATTTTGAATTATTTTTAACTGTAATAAACATAATATTACCAGAAACAGTCTGTTTGTTACTGCAAACTGCATAATTAATAAATTTTATTAATTAATTAAAAATTGTTATAAATAATATACTATAATATATAATATTTTACTAAATTATTATTATTAAATATGTATTATATTTATTATTCATACTTATATATTATTATTATTAGCCCACATTATTGTATTATTATTATATTATTTATGTATCTATTATATATATATATATATATATATATATATATATATATATATATATATATAATATTTATTATTCAGGTGGCACAGTGGTTGAGTGGTTAGCGCACAGACCTCACAGCTAGGAAACCAGTGTTTAATTCCACTCTCGGCCATCTCTGTGTGGAGTTTGCATGTTCTCCCTGTGCATGTGTGGGTTTTCTCCGATTTATCTATATGTGCCCTGTGATTGGCCGGCCACCAGTCCAGTTGTGTACCCCGCCTCTCGCCCGAAAACAGCTGGGATAGGCTCCAGTCGCTAATTAACCTAGCATGTTTTTGGAATTTGGGAAGAAACTGGAAAAAAAAAACGGGGAGAACATGCAAACTCCACACAGAGATGGCCGAGGGTGGAATCAAACTCAGGTTTACTAGCTGTGAGGCCTGCATGCTAACCACTCGGCAGTGCATATAATAAATGCCAATTAAGTTCTAGTCATAAATGAGTATATGCAGGTTAGCCATAACAGCTAAGTAGTTTGGCAGTCAGATTACTAAATATTTTACTAAATTATTATTATTAAATATGTATTATATTATATTTATTATTCATATTTATATATATTATATATTATTATATCAGCCCACATTATTCTATTATTATTATTCTATTATTTATGTATCTATTATATATATAGAATATTTATTATTCAAATATTATAGAATAAAATAAATAATTATTTAAAAATTTAAAAATTAAAACTTATTTTAAAAATGAATAAAAAATGAATAAAAAATTAAATTAAATATTTAAAAATAATTAATAATTAAAATAATTATTAAAAAAATAATTAATTAATTAATAATTAAAAATTAAATATTTTACTATTATTACTAAATTGCTATTTACTAAATAAACAAAATGTCACCCCGAGTATAAGAACATCAATAAAACATCACATATACCTGGGAGAAGCCAGTAAATAATGCCAATAATGATTCAAATCTATCTCTGAAAGCATAAAAAAGTCACATTGGCAATGACTGTACAGAGAGATAATAACACACACAACACGGAATCGGATGTGACATTGAAAGAAAAAGGTTTCAAAAGTATCTGCGACTGTCAAATGTAATTTCGTGGCGAGCCGCCACAAATAAATGAACATATGAGAAACTCCGATTGGTGTATGAACAAATATAAGTGGAACCCTCAAGTGGCTCCACTCCCGCAAGGCCACTATGACGCCCGGCAGCTCTGTCATAATTCTTTTCAATGGGGGTCAGTGAGGGTCAGGCAGCCACTGTTCAGTTCCTTGACTCTAAAAGCAAGGAACCTTATCCTGAACAACAATGGAGTCATCACTAAAACTGTCAGCATCGACTCCACTGCTGTGCAAAGCTGCAATTGTGATCAACGGCTCCTCTTGGCGTTGGTCAGGTGACTGCTTCCCAGTTTCGTGGTCTCCGTGGTCGAAGATTGTCCAGTCATTTTCTTCTCCAATATGAAGAACTAAATTTAAATAAGTTCTGGTCGGATGTATTTGAGTATTAATGTTAGTAGGGCTGTCAAAATTAATAAGCTTTGCTTCCGGGAGCATTAAAATTAAACTTAAAATTAAAATTAAAATTAAAATTAAAATTAAAATTAAAATTAAAATTAAAATTAAAATTAAAATTAAAATTAAAATTAAAATTAAAATTAAAATTAAAATTAAAATTAAAATTAAAATTAAAATTAAAATTAAAATTAAAATTTTTACATTTTTACATTTTTACATTTTTACATTTTTACATTTTTACATTTTTACATTTTAATTTCAAAATTAAATTTTTTTTTATTTTTTTAAATTAAATTAAATTTTTAATTTTAATTTTAATTTTAATTTTAATTTTAATTTTAATTTTAATTTTAATTTTAATTTTAATTTTAATTTTAATTTTAATTTTAATTTTAATTTTAATTTTAATTTTAATTTTAATTTTAATTTTAATTTTAATTTTAAGTTTAATTTTAAGTTTAATTTTAAGTTTAATTTTAAGTTTAATGCTCCCGGAAGCAAAGCTTATTAATTTAAATTTAAATTTTAAAATTAAAATTAAAATTAAAATTAAAATTAAAATTAAAATTAAAATTAAAATTAAAATTAAAATTAAAATTTTTATTTTAATTAAAAAAATTAAAATTAAAATTAAAATTAAAATTTAATTAAAAAAATTAAAATTAAAATTAAAATTAAAATTAAAATTAAAATTAAAATTAAAATTAAAATTAAAATTAAAATTAAAATTAAAATTAAAATTAAAATTAAAATTAAAATTAAAATTAAAATTAAAATTAAAATTAAAATTTTTATTTTTATTTTAATTAAAAAAATTAAAATTAAAATTTAATTAAAAAAATTAAAATTAAAATTAAAATTAAAATTAAAATTAAAATTAAAATTAAAATTAAAATTAAAATTAAAATTAAAATTAAAATTAAAATTAAAATTAAAATTAAAATTAAAATTAAAATTAAAATTTAAAATTAAAATTAAAATTTTAATTTTAATCCCGGAAGCAAAGCTTATTAAATCCTACCCCTCCATCTGGTACTTTTACAATCAGTAACTGTTACATTTGTTCACTTCCTGCTTTCCTAATATAGTTTAAAAAAAGTACGAGGTGATATGACCATACGATGACATAATGGGTACTATAGTAACTGTCAATATAGTTAGGGTTTTCTGAGGTTTCTTTGGTTTGTTTTGTTTTTTCCAGTAACGAGATTCACTCATTCGAGATGTTAATCTACGATCCTTATCCTTAATTACAATCACGACCGTGTCGTTTTGAGAATAGTGTGACTGCGTGTGACCTGCATATAGCGCACTCTTTACCGAGTGTGAAATAGTACCGAGTTCTCAAGTGAGTCTCGTGTTTACAGACCAAAAATTAAAAAGAGAGACCACCCCTTACCTCTCCTCGACATGGTGGTCTGGAAGCCCTGGTTTACACCACATTATCAGATTTAAAAGGGTTTGAAATGTTTATTGATGAATACATGATTTATTAACACCAGGGCTGTCCAAAGAAGACACTTGTAATCCATATTTAATTTAGATTAGTACACATTTATTATTAATTGTGCTGTGTTTTGCTTTCTGTGCTTCTTAATGGTGTTTTTATACAATGAACCTTCAGATGCGATCGTACAGGAGCACTCATCCGTGCCAGTTAGTCATTTTAATAATTTAATTATTTTTTTTTGAGTTATCACGTTAATTTTGACAGGTCTACGAACACTAATACTCAAATACATCCGACCAGAACAAAGAGTCATTGTTGACGGGGATGTCAAATTATCCCTTCAAGTATGCATTCTTTGGATGAATCGGCCATAGTCAACCACGAAACAGCATCATTTATTCATCAACAGATTATTTATTAATGAATACATTTTCGGAAAACCGCAATAGAGTGAGGGAGCGATGTTGTAACCGCAATGGGTTAGAGTACATTTGTACAGTGGTAACTCGGTTGTCTTTATTAATTTGTTCCAAAAAGTCAGACGAAAACCAGAACATATGAAATCTGTTCAATTTCTCCTATAGGAAAAAAAAAAACAAAAAAAAAACCTTAAACTGTATTATGGAAAGCAGGAAGTGAACAAATGTAACAGTTAAAAAAAACAAACAAAAAACCTTAAACTGTATTATGGAAAGCAGGAAGTGAACAAATGTAACAGTAAAAAAAAAAACCAAAACTCAAACTGTATTATGGAAAGCAGGAAGTGAACAAATGTAACAGTAAAAAAAACAACCTTAAACTGTATTATGGAAAGCAGGAAGTGAACAAATGTAACAGTAAAAAAAAAACCTTAAACTGTATTATGGAAAGCAGGAAGTGAACAAATGTAACAGTTAAAAAAAAACAAAAAAAACCTTAAACTGTATTATGGAAAGCAGGAAGTGAACAAATGTAACAGTAAAAAAAACAAAATAAACTTAAACTGTATTATGGTAAGCAGGAAGTGAACAAATGTAACAGTAAAAAAAACAAAAAAAACTTAAATTGTATTATGGAAAGCAGGAAGTGAACAAATGTAACAGTAAAAAAAACAAACAAAAAACCTTAAACTGTATTATGGAAAGCAGGAAGTGAACAAATGTAACAGTTACTGATTGTAAAAGTACCAGATGGAGGGGTAGGATTTAATAAGCTTTGCTTCTTCCTACTCCTTTCGGACATGTGGAACTGTGAACTGATTATGTGATGCAGTCAATTGTAATCTGATGCATGTTCAAATGAAAACAAACCATTACCATGTATACACAATAACATTAAAAGTACGTCTTAATGGTTCTTATGAAATGAATGAACTGGTTTTTCGATATTTCCAGGTGAAGCAACTGGAGTCAGACGCCGCATCAGCCGACGAGCGGAACAACACACACCACCACCACACTCTGGACACGCTGGACGCTCTGGACGGCTTGGACACCCAGGACATCTACAGCACCCTGGACACCGTGCGTCTCACTTGCCCGCCCGACTACACCCTCACCTTGCGCCGCTCGCCCGACGACGTCCCACTCATAACCTCTCTGACCCCGGGCTCACTACCCGTGACCCCCGGCTCGCACTCTGTTACCCCTGCCACGCCCATGACCCCCATGACACCCGGATCGGTGGTCGGCATGAGAATGGGCCACCCTCACCAGGGATACACACACCACAGCCCGTACAGTAATACACACTTGCCGCACACACACATCTCCACGCACACGCACTCCACCACGCGTGTATAACCGCAGCGAGAATCTCGCCCCTAGTGGGACATAATTACTACACACATGCTTACACACATTAAACAAGTACAAGACTCAAATACCTCTACTAATTACCCTGCAGGATTGTTCCACGTGGAGACAATACAATAGGAACGGGGGACTAACAGCTGTGTGGGAGCAGATGAAGAACTGGAGATGCAGTTCTATGCATCGCTTTCAACCATGACACCTTCTGCTTTTTCTATGCTCCGGGAACAAAAAAAAAAAAGGGGGGGGGGGGGGTCAGTTGTGGACTATCTTTAAAGAAATGTGGGGGGGGACCACACACACACACACACACACACACAGACTGCTGACGTCCACCTGAACAACCTGTGAAATGTGAATGTAGCCTTTTATTTTTGTTTTATTATTATTATTATTATTTTTCAACTAAAAAAAACAACCTACCCGGAATCCGAAAAAAATATATATTTAAAAGAAAATAACCTTAGCTGAAGAGAAAGTGAGAGATTTATCAAAATGGGGGGGATTATAGTGTACCAGCCCCTCTGAGATGTTACACCGAAGCATCACCCGTACCAGCTATGTGTTCGATACCTTGTAAATAGAATAGAAAGATGATATATTATAATTTCTAGCATTTACTTGCATCGACTTATTTAACCACATTATTGCTTTCATTTCTGATATTACTCTTATTATTGTATAGATGTCCTGAAGCAAGGTCGGTTTGTATGTCTCTCTCTCTCTCACCCACTCTAGTATGTAACGCTTCATTTAAAACGGCTTTATTCGCTATATGACATCATTCCGATAAGTCTCATTGTAATTGTATACTTGTTTAGTCGTTGAAATATGGGCATTTTTGGAAAAAAAAAACAACAAAAAAAACAACAACACGGTCCTGTCTATTTGTTTGACGACTGGATGATGAGATAGTATTGTGTAGATAATGCAGCATTGGTACGATGATTGATCACCAGCCAAATATCAATAACCATTGGAATTCTTTTCCTTTCTCCATCTGAAGCAGCTGTTCCAGTTTAGAATGATCAATATAGATATCAATATAGATATCGTAAAGAATAACAACATGATTGAGGGATATATCTATCAACAAATTCATGGCAAGTAAATTCAGATTAATTCGATTTATATTCCTGATTCCCAATCCCAAATATTGATAGAAATAGTTAATAAAAAATGATAAAACAAATCAAAATAGGCTTTTTACAACATAAGTTTGGACGATGGAGTATTAGGTCCACATTGAAAAATCGGCGAAAAACTGTGCCGTTCTAAGTAAGAGCTAGCCTTGCCTATGCTCTGTTTTTCCTATGACACCTAAATTACGACTTCATTCTCAAAATATTTTTTTCTTTTTTTTTCTTGTAAATTACTTTTTTATTTATTCTCATAAATTTTGGACTTTTGTTCCTGTAAATTTATGACTTTTTTCGGGGGTTAATTTGTGACTTTATTTTTTGTAAATTGATGACTTTATTGTCGAAAGCTAAGATTTTTTTTTTCAATTTGGTCCGATTACTCTGTCGTATTTTGATGATGTGCCTATGCGTAACACACGGGGAGGTACTATTCAGCAGTTTTTGGGAGTATTTTTCCCGTGTATTTTTCCCAAGGCACCAAAAATGTAACTTTAGCCCGCACAATATTAATAATTAATAATAACAATACACAGAACCTAATCAAAAGTGGTACTATTCATCAACTTTTGGGAGTATTTTTGCCGTGTATTTTTTCCAAGGCACCAAAAATTTAACTTTAGCCTGCACAATATTAATAATTAATAATAATAATACACAGAAGCTAATCGACGGAGTTACTATTGAGCAACTTTTGGGAGTATTTTTGGCGTGTATTTTTTCCGAGGCACCAAAAATGTAACTTCAGCCTGCACAATATTAATAATTAATAATAATAATACACAGAAGCTAATCGAGGGAGGTACTATTGAGCAGCTTTTGGGAGTTTTTTTGCCGTGTATTTTTTCCAAGGCACCAAAAATGTAACTTTAGCCTGCATAATATTAATAATAATACACAGAAGCTAATCAAGGGAGGTACTATTGAGCAACTACTAATATTAATAATTAATAATAATAAAAATACACGGAAGCTAATCGATTCTCAGAATGTCCTCCATGCTCGGGTTCCCAAAAAAGTACAGTACACAAAAAAAATACATACTTTCTACATATAATATATTTAATGGCAACCACTTCCACAGAATTGTAATATGTTTGTATTTAAATTACATTAACAATATTGATGTTAAAATATTCAAATATACTTTCAAAATGATACTTTTTTGAGTACTCCTATCCAGAAGGCAAAAAAAAAAATCTGACACATTTTTGGTATATTTCGTTATTATGAATATGACGGCCATGACTAAAAATATTGCCTAAAAGTTTGTCATTTTTCCATGATTGAGGTTTGAATGAATTATGTCCAACATAACTCGACAAAAACATGTTTGATGTTAAAGACCTTGCAAAGTCATATCTGTGCATATTGCATTTTCCAACCTTGTAGTGAACCATATTTTCTCAAATCAAATGCACATTGTAATATTTAATATTTAATCAAACTTCAGCTTCTTGTGGACAAAAATGACTATGGCTCTAATTTAGAGAGAATTTTGGAGATTATCCAGCTGGCTTCACCGGGAACGCTTAAGGGCTCTTTTGTCAGATTGTGTCACCATATCATAGCATTTGGAGAAAAAAATATCAGGCCATTATATTAACCAGTCATATCTCATATGCTTTCATATCTGCCACTAAAAATTGATTGACAGCCAGTCGGGGGTTGCTAGTGTAAATCTAAAAGCCTTGCCTCTTTGTCAACTATTCAACTGTTTGCACTTTCATTTGGCCCAGTTTCACCTTTTCAAACAAGCCTCAACCCGGCTGTGCTGTTTCGGGTCGCAGTTCCATGACCCTTACCCGAACCCCGTACTGTACCTCCAATGCTCCCGACCGTGCTGCTTTTGCCATACTATTTAATCCTAAAACCACAAGAGATTTCCGTTAACTGACATTTGCACACCTGAAAAAAGAACGCTGTTAAACTTGTGGATGACAGAGCTTTTGCAGAATTCCCATAAAAAAAAAAAAACAACACGGAACGGGTGATGGAATATTATTCTTTTTCATATTGACTAGGTGGTTGGATAGATTGTGTCAAGCATAAAAACATTTCTGCTGCATTTTTGAAGAATAAAAATATCAATATTTTACAATTTATGAGCAATTCAAATGCTGTGTATGTCTTCATTTGGAATTTCATTTACTAAGAGAGGTATTATTATTAGTATTGTTATTGGCCTCACAGCTAAGAGACCGGAGTTCAATTCCTTCCGTGCATGCGTGGGTTTTCTCCGGGTACTCCGGTTTCCTCCCACATTCCAAAAAAAACATGCTAGGTTAATTAGCGACTCCAAATTGTCCATAGGTATGAATGTGAGTGTGAATGGTTGTTTGTCTATATGTGCTCTGTGATTGGCTGGCCACCAGTCCAGGGTGTACCCCGCCTCTCGCCCCAAGACAGCTGGGATAGGCTCCAGCACCACCGCGACCCTCATGAGGATAAGCGGTAGAAAATGAATGAATGAGTTGCTGAATTTGGACGAGTGGTTAGAGTGAAGGCCTCACAGCTAGAAGACCCGAGTTCGATTCCGCCCTCGGTCATCTCTGTGTGGAGTTTGTATGTTCTCCCCGTGCTTCCGTGGGTTTTCTCCGGGTACTCCGGTTTCCTCCCACATTCCAAAAACATGCTAGGTTAATTAGCGACTCCAAATTGTCCATAGGTATGAATGTGAGTGTGAATGGTTGTTTGTCTATATGTGCCCTGTGATTGGCTGGCCACCAGTCCAGGGTGTACCCTAGGATAGGCTCCAGCACCCCCGTGACCCTCGTGAAAATAAGCGGTAGAAAATGAATGAATGAGTTGCTGAATTTGGACGAGTGGTTAGTGTGCAGGCCACACAGCTCGGAGACGGAAGTTCGATTCCACCCTCGGGCATCTCTGTGTGGAATTTGCATGTTCTCCCCGTGCATGCGTGGGTTTTCTCCGGGTACTCCGGTTTCCTCCCACATTCCAAAAACATGCGAGGTTAATTAGCGACTCCAAATTGTCCATAGGTATGAATGTGAGTGTGAATGGTTGTTTGTCTATATGTGCCCTGTAATTGAGGATAAGCGGTAGAAAATAAATGAATAAATGGGGGGAGTACAACTGCAATTTTTAATTTATGAAGTCATCTCATAAGATTTTTGCCACCAAAAAAAGGAAACTGCATTCGTTGTGTGATATAAACAGTTCCATTCTCGCCATTGATTAACTATTACAGGAAAAGAAATAATCCAAAATGCTGACTGTGACAAAAAGCTGAAGAATTCAGCCTATCATTAACCATAAATCTAACTAATTAAATAAAAAGGCCTCATACCTCTCGTTTCACTTTTTTCTCCTATAAAAACACTTCAACGTCTTTATCGTTTCACCCTAGCGAATTCATCATTCAAATAAAAAGTTGCCTCGCCACCAAATAAGGCAGCCATCGCTGTAAACAATGCAACAGTAGAAGCCCCTGCCAGCTGGCCAAAGAGACCCTGTGGGATGAGAAAGAACCAAATCCGTGGCCCACTTCCAGAGCGGACTGACGTCTCCGGCATTGTGTCTTCCCTCTAATCCCATTAACTCCATAAAAGTGCCGTTAATTTGATTGAGGAGAAGGCAACATATTTGAAAGCAGCGGTTCAAGTCAAGAGTAGGTGTTATGGCGACACGTCAACACGGAACAATGGGACCCTGATCTGACACACAAGGAAATGGATTTGGATGGACTGGAACCCACTGGAATATTGCACGCATAAGAGTAGGGCGACCAAACATCCTGTTTTCACAGGACAAATGGTTTTTAGTCGTTTACCCAGGTTTTTATGGTAATGGTAACGGTTGTATTTCATTTGAACATGCATCAGATTACAATTGAATGCATCACATAATCAGTTCACAGTTCCACATGTCCGAAAGGAGTAGGAAGAAGCAAAGCTTATTAAATCCTAACCCCTCCATCTGGTACTTTTACAATTAGTAACTGTTATATTTGTTCACTCCCTGCTTTCTTAATATAGTATTTAGCTTTCTAAATAGCTAAATATTAAAGCTCTGATATACTCAAATGTTTGAGTTTATGAACTCAAAAAAAAACTGGCAACTGATTACCTCACTTTTTTTGAGTTCTGCTAACTTATTCGGGTTTACAGTGTAATGTGTAAAAAGATAGAATACAAGCAATACAATACAATCACTATATTGACACTTACTGTGGTACGCATTATTTCATTGTATGGTCATATCATCTTGTACTTCGGTACAAGGTGCAATGTTTAAAAAAAAAAACAAAAAAAACATTAAACTATATTATGGAAAGCAGGAAGTGAACAAATGTATGCTTTTCTTTATGATAATTTTATATTTAATACAGAGCAGGGATTCAATTCAGTTACTTCGGTACGAGGTGCAATATTTAAAAAAAAACTGTATTAAACTGTATTATGGAAAGCAGGAAGTGAACAAATGTAACAGTTACTGATTGTAAAAGTACCAGATGGAGGGGTAGGATTTAATAAGCTTTGCTTCTTCCTACTCCTTTCGGACATGTGGAACTGTGAACTGATTATGTGATGCGTTCAATTGTAATCTGATGCACGTTCAAATGAAATTAAACCATTACAATACAATTGTACAATAACTGAAGGTGTACAAGAAGTGAGGCAAAAATATTACAGAAAACGGGCGTTTGTCTGTACTGTACTATACCGTACTGTACTGTAAAATAAAAACAAAAAAAAACCTTAAACTGTATTATGGAAAGCAGGAAGTGATCAAATGTAACGGTTACTGATTGTAAAAGTACCAGATGGAGGGGTAGGATTTAATAAGCTTTGCTTCTTTCTACTCCTTTCGGACATGTGGAACTGTGAACTGATTATGGGATGCATTCAATTGTAATCTGATGCATGTTCAAATGAAATCAAACCATTACCATTACCATTACATGTATACACAATTACATTACCATTACAATACAATTGTACAATAATTGAAGGTGTACAAGGTGCAAAAATATTACAGAAAACGGGCGTTTGTCTGTACTGTACTGTACTGTACAGTACTATACCGTACTGTACTGTACTGTACTAATGGAGGATAGAAAAATAAGACATCTAACATGTGAAAATGATCCAAGCTCGTATTCCATAAAACAGTGTGACATTCTTCTCTCCTACTTTTCACTCGCCGGGCGGTGGGAGAAACAAAGAGGTGGGAAAAGCGAGGTTAAAAAAAAAAACAAAAAAAGAAGTAATTGAGCCAGAAAATATTGAAAGAGGAGGAGAAGTGTAGGATGCAAGATGAATGATAATGGGACACGGGAGGGAGAGCAAATGAGATAATGTAAAGGACAGTAAATAAAGGATGCATGCATGCAAGGGGGAGAGCAGGGCAAAGGAGGGAATAGATAGGGAACTCATTAAGGAATGGAACACAGCCTGCTTGTTTATTGGCTGGCCGCCTCCTTGTACTTAATCACTCCTGTCCGAGCCGTACACATACATGCCTCGCAGCGACGAGAGTACCCGAATCCCTTTTTTCCAGTGGCCTTTGTCATACTCTTTTCTCCCTGCCGGTTTATACTATCCTCTTATCTCTTCGCCATTCATTCCATTCTTTCATCCGTCTCTTATTTTCTTCTTATCCAATAACCTTCAAATGATCTTCACAGCATCGTTGCATGTGAGGTCACAGCTCTCTCTCTCTCTCTCTCTCGGCTGCTCTCAAAATTCAGTTCTCGTCGTTACCCTGCCCTCTGTAACCTTCTCTTATTTGGTATCACACTCCATTTCTCAACCCCCCTCCTCCCTCTTTCTCCTTCTTCCCCACAATACCATTTACTTTCCTCACTGCTCCTTTTCCATCAGTCTTTTCCTCTACTAGGAAGCTGCAGAAAAAAAGGTTATGTGAGGTTGTTTTTATGTGTGTGCGTGTTCTTGTCTTTCAGCGTGCGACTATTACTGCCACAATGTTTTAAAAAGCTGTCTTTCAAGAAGCCGCCTCATTACATCTCCTCGGTGCTCCTTGTATTTATATTCTATTCTATCATGGTCCTCCTGTTTCATTTATACATGGACAAATTGTAGAACATGTCCTAAGGGGGGGGTGTGGTGGTATTCACTATCAGACTTGACTTTTTTTTTAATCATTAAACAACAGCAGTAACTCTGCTGGTCCAGCTGAGGTCAGCATTGTTTCTAATAATCCTAAAGGGGCAAGAACTCCTTGAGGGGAGAGATTAGAATATGCAGACATTTTACATTTAAAGTGTTATGAGCAGCATGGAGTTGCAGTGGTTGTGGTTGTGGTTTCATTTTTATTTTGGAACATGTTATTTATGTTGGACTGATTCACAATTCTATATGTTCAAAAAAAGGACTAGGAGGAAGCTTATGGAATGCTAGCCACTTTCTGTTTCATATTGACTGCCTATGCGTTTGTTCACTTCCTGTTTTCAATAGAAGTTAATGTTTGTAAGTCGATATAAATTCATTCATTCATTCATTTTCTACCGCTTATCCTCACAAGGGGTGCTGGAGCCTATCCCAGCTGTCTTCAGGCAAGTACACCCTGGACTGATCGCCAGCCAATCACAGTGCACATATAGACAAACAACCATTCACACTCACATTCATACCTATGGACAATTTGGAGTCGCTAATTAAGTGACTGGAGGAAGTACCTGGAGAAATGGTGGAATTGAACGCGGGGCTTCTCGCTGTGAGGCCTGCATGCTAACCACTATCACGCCCTGCGTTTGTTCACTTCCTGTTTTCATTATTAGTTAATGTTTGTAAGTTTATATGAATCATATATTCATTTATTCATTTTCTACCGCTTATCCTCACAAGGGTCGCAGAGGGGTGCTGGAGCCTATCCCAGCTGTCTTCAGACGAGTACACTCTGGACTGGTGGCCAGCCAATCACAGGGCACATATAGACAAACAACCATTCACACTCACATTCATACCTATGGACAATTTGGAGTCGCTAATTAACCTAGCATGTTTTTGGAATGTGGGAGGAAACCGGAGTACATGGTAGAGAGAGGGTGGAATTGAACGCAGGGCTTCTAGCTGTGAGGCCTGCACGCTAACCCCTTTACGCCGTGCAGTCTTATGCGTTTGTTCACTTCCTGTTTTCATTATAAGTTAATGTTTGTAAGTTTATATAAATCATATTCATTAATTTATTCATTTTCTACCGCTTATCCTCACAAGGGTCGCGAGGGTGCTGGAGCCTATCCCAGCTGTCTTCAGGCGAGTACACCCTGGACTGGTGGCCAGCCAATCACAGGGCACATATAGACAAACAACCATTCACACTCACATTGTTTATTCCTGACAACAATACCTAATACAGACGTCCGGGCTTATCTGCAGTCCCTGTATGCCTACAAGTAAGCGGGTCTTGTCACAGAGCTTTCATCGGAGTGTTCATCTGCTTCATTGTCTAAAGGGCTTTAATAATGTTGAAAAAAAACATATTTAGAAGGTCTTAAACAGGTTTTCTATACTCTGACCATGACAATATTCCATTTTAGAATAATAAAACCTACTTAGCGGAAATCCCTCCGAGATAAACGAGGGATTCCTGTACTGCACTTCACTGCCATCTTGTGGAGTTAATAAAAACTACATAAAAAGGACTGCCTGCAGTCACAGCTGTTAATGCCAGTGTTTTTGTTTTGGTGCTCCTCAGAGTGAACGTGGTGGAATCGAGCCATTCTTTGCAGCTTTTAGCGTATACTTATTTAACACAAGTCGTAAACTGTTATAAGTATTATCATATCCAAAGAAAAGTGACATTTAAATAAGAAGCCATATCCGCTACTTTAAATGATGCATCTATTCGACAGAGCTTTCAATTATGTATACTTATTTGTACCATCATGAATACATATGTATATTGCATTGGTTGTCATAGCGACAAAATGTTGCTCTGATACATTCGCAGCGTCTCAGCACGTTCTCTTCTTTACCTAGACGTCATGTGAGGCTGTCCTGCAGACAAGACAGTGTGTGTTTTTCTATTGTTTACATGTGTAGTCTTGCCAAGGAGTGCATGTGTGTATGTTGTTGTTGTTGGCCTGTTTTCTGTATGGCACAGACAGGAAGAATGTTTGATCTCCCCACAGTGACTCTGCAGTACGTGACTGTGCTCCACAGCATGACACAAAGAAGTCTCACCGTAAACTGTAACCCGTGTAACGTATATTTATGTGCGTAACAAGCTTAATCCTAGCAATTATCATGAAGGGAACTATTTATAATAATTATTATCCATCAAGCATGTGGGTTGTAGCGTCATGGCTTGGGGCTACATGAGTGCTTCCGGGAGCTGGGGAGCTGCGGTTCACAGTATTTCACTTTTGTATGAGATACATGCAAAAACAATACACACACACATGTACAGATGACATAAGACGGAGACATATTTCAGACTCAGTAACATATAATGACAGTTACTATGGTACCCATCCAAATAAAAATAAAAATAAAAATAAAAATAAAAATAAAAATAAAAATAAAAATAAAAATAAAAATAAAAATAAAAATTAAAATTAAAATTAAAATTAAAATTAAAATTAAAATTAAAATTAAAATTAAAATTAAAATTAAAATTAAAATTAAAATTAAAATTAAAATTAAAATTAAAATTAAAATTAAAATTAAAATTAAAATTAAAATTAATCAAATCAAAATCAAAATCAAAATCAAAATCAAAATCTAAATCTAAATCTAAATCTAAATTTAAATCTAAATTTAAATTTAATAAAAATGGCTGCACGGCGGTCAAGTGGTTAGCGCGCAGACCTCACAGCTAGGAGACCAGGGTTCAATCCCACCCTCGGAAAATGAATGAATGAATGTCTATTTTGGGTAATGAGTGTAAAGGTAAAGGTGACTATAGGGGTGTTATTTCATGTCTAGAGGGCTCTAATAAGATAGATAGGATAAGATATCACAATATTATTATAAGATTTTATTATTATAAGATCTTATTTAGAACGTTGTGCGTGGGTTTTCTACAAAAAACATTTCACTCATTTCACTCACGAGGGATTACTGTATATCTTTTGTGAGTCTTGTAACCTCTGGAACATACCTTGTATTTGTCCGTCATAAACCATTAAAAGAACAAGAACATGTCAAAGGTCTTAAGTGGTCATGGCCCAAAAGCGTGTTTATAATAAAAGGTTATATACTTTACACTCTTGACCTTACCAAACATGCCCCTGGTGCTGATGAAAAGAGAAAAGCCCACAGGAGCGCTTTGCAGGGAATGTGTTCCACCAAGGACATGAGCTGAAAGCTTTTGCAAAAAAATGATGACCGGGTCTCTGTGTGAGGCGACAAAAGGGTAAATGAGGACTGAGGTTTCAGACGAAGAACTTCATTATACTGTTTCTGATATCTGATTCATATTAGTATGATACAGTGCACTTCTACGTCTCAATTAAGACACTGTCAATCAAAGCTGAATGTCATTACTTTTTGAAAAATTCTGCAGACAACTTGAAAAGATGACGAGATAGCAAACCTATGCAACGAGAGCAACCATGAGAGGTGCTCTGCATGAATGGTCGCCATTATCTTAACATGGTGAGCATCCTGGAATATGTCTAAACGAGGCCCAGTGGGGATGTAGAGACCTGCTGCTTTCCTAAATAAACACCAGAAACCTGAATAAATGTAGAATGTAGAGATGTTACTATGACACAAGGGGGTGTGGGGGGTGTGGTTGGGGGGCATCTCAGCACCTGCTCGGCTGCTTTCAAGGCTGAGGACATGATGTTGTAAATTAGCTGTTGTGAGTAATTGAAGTGACCGGATTGTAAATACAAATAAGCTAAAAGGCTGCAGGGTGTGAGATTATCTGATTTTATCTTCACACAATCACAGCCTGTTCACACCCGAGTAATAAGCCCACTTTGCACTTGTGCATGTGTGTTACGAGGTGTGTTTTTGTCATGTCATGGAGACAACATTGTGAGTCCTCATACTAAGTCCCTTCATTGGTTATTATTTGGTAATGGTAATGGTTTAATTTCATTTGAACATGCATCAGATTACAATTGAATGCATCCCATAATCAGTTCACAGTTCCACATGTCCAAAAGGAGTAGGAAGAAGCAAAGTAAATGTTACATTTGTTCACTTCCTGCTTTCCTAATGTAATGTTTTATTTTTCATTATTTTTATTTTTATTAATTTTTATTTTTATTTTTATTTTTATTTTTATTTTTATTTTTATTTTTATTTTTATTTTTATTTTTATTTTTATTTTTATTTTTATTTTTATTTTTATTTTTATTTTTATTTTTATTTTTATTTTTATTTTTATTTTTATTTTTATTTTTATTTTTATTTTTATTTTTATTTTTATTTTTATTTTTATTTTTTCTACCGCTTTTCCTCACGAGTGTCGTGGGCGGTGCTGGAGCCAGCCAATCACAGAGCACATATAGACAAACAACCATTCACACTCACATTCATATCATCATCATTCATTTTCTGGCGACGCATCTTGCTAGCATTCCCGATGACGCACTTTGCTAGCAAAGCACAAAGGTAGCATCTGTCACAGTGTGTGGAATCATGATAGTAGCAGCCTTTGGAGTTTACAATATAGTGGAATATAAGTATACACCTCTATCCCATCCACTCTCTAAAATTTGAGTGGATGGGGACGTATCTTGCTAGCATTCCCGATGACGCACTTTGCTAGCAAAGCATGAAGGTAGCATCTGTGTGTGGAATCATGATAGTAGCAGCCTTTGGAGTTTACAATATAGTGGAATATAAGTATACACCTCTATCGCATCCACTCTCTAAAATTAAGAGTGGATTAAGAGTGGATGGTGATGCATGCTAGCACTTTGCTAGCAACATGGATGGATGGATGGAATATAAGTATACACCTCTATCCCATCCACTCTCTAAAATTTAGAGTGGATGGCGACGCATCTTGCTAGCATTCCCGATGACGCACTTTGCTAGCAAAGCACGAAGGTAGCATCTGTCACAGTGTGTGGAATCATGATAGTAGCAGCCTTTGGAGTTTACAATATAGTGAAATATTAGTATACACCTTTATCACATCCACTCTCTAAAATTAAGAGTGGATTTAGAGTGGATGGTGACGCATGTTGCTAGCACTTTGCTAGCAACTTGCTAGCACTTTGCTAGCAACATGGATGGATGGATGGAATATAAGTATACACCTCTATCCCATTCACTCTCTAAAATTTAGAGTGGATGGCGACGCATCTTGCTAGCATTCCCGATGACGCATTTTGCTAGCAAAGCATGAAGGTAGCATCTGTCACAGTGTGTGGAATCATGATAGCAACAGCCTTTGGAGTTTACAATATAGTGGAATATTAGTATACACCTTTATCGCGTCCACTCTCTAAAATTAAGAGTGGATGGCGATGCATCTTGCTAGCATTCCAGATGACACACTTTGCTAGCAACACACGAAGGTAGCATCTGTCACAGTGTGTGGAATCATGATAGTAGCAGCCTTTGGAGTTTACAATATAGTGGAATATAAGTATACACCTCTATCCCATCCACTCTCTAAAATTTAGAGTGGATGGCGATGCATCTTGCTAGCATTCCAGATGACACACTTTGCTAGCAACACACGAAGGTAGCATCTGTCACAGTGTGTGGAATCATGATAGTAGCAGCCTTTGGAGTTTACAATATAGTGGAATATAAGTATACACCTCTATCCCATCCACTCTCTAAAATTTAGAGTGGATGGCGACGCATCTTGCTAGGATTCCCGATGACACACTTTGCTAGCAACACACGAAGGTAGCATCTGTCACAGTGTGTGGAATCATGATCGTAGCAGCCTTTGGAGTTTACAATATAGTGGAATATAAGTATACACCTCTATCCCATCCACTCTCTAAAATTAAGAGTGGATTTAGAGTGGATGGTGATGCATGCTAGCACTTTGCTAGCAACATGGATGGATAGATGGAATATAAGTATACACCTCTATCCCATCCACTCTCTAAAATTTAGAGTGGATGGCGACGCATCTTGCTAGCATTCCCGATGACGCATTTTGCTATCAAAGCACGAAGGTAGCATCTGTCACAGTTTGTGGAATCATGATAGTAGCAGCCTTTGGAGTTTACAATATAGTGGAATATTAGTATACACCTTTATCGCATCCACTCTCTAAAATTAAGAGTGGATGGTGACGCATGTTGCTAGCATTCCAGATGACACACTTTGCTAGCAAAACACGAAGGTAGCATCTGTCACAGTGTGTGGAATCATGATAGTAGCATCCTTTGGAGTTTACAATATAGTGGAATATAAGTATACACCTCTATCCCATCCACTCTCTAAAATTTAGAGTGGATGGCGATGCATCTTGCTAGCAAAGCACAAAGGTAGCATCTGTCACATTGTGTGGAATCATGATAGTAGCAGCCTTTGGAGTTTACAATATAGTGGAATATTAGTATATACCTCTATCCCATCCACTCTCTAAAATTAAGAGTGGATTAAGAGTGGATGGTGACGCATGTAGCTAGCACTTTGCTAGCACTTTGCTAGCAACATAGATGGATGGATGGATCTTTTTTTAAGTTGCCAATTGCACCGTGTACGTGAATGAGGCACCTCCTCAGCTCCTCCTCATTTCGGGAGAGGCGGTCGCCATGTGTGACTGGCCAATCACATAGCCTGAAAAATGAATACATAATGAGCACTCGTTTATAAGGAGTATCCGACTCATTCGACTCATCCGACTCATCCCTACAAACGGCTGAGAATAGTCAAGCCACGTAGACCCACAAGTGAGACACACAGAACCACTTATCCCCCGAGCGGGGGCCGTGTACTTGGTGTAACGCTGGCTGGTTTGACAGATGCAAGGTTGCACTCCACTGAGACTCGTGTCGTCCTAGTTTTATCTGGCCCGCTCCAGACTTGTGCACATCTGCATTTCTACGCTCGTGCATTAGGAGCACGTCTGGTGTTTGGCTTTTAGGTGAACGTGTGCGTACATCCTGGACTCTTTGTATTGAGGAGGGGCCTTGAACCCTGTTTGTGTTACATAAACACAACATCCAGGTGTCTCTGTAATAACAGCGGTGACGTAAGACAAGGTTGTGGACGCATAAACCGAGATAACTAAAACCAGAACCTCTTGTAACCTCGTCTTAAGATTTAAGATTTCGTCATTTGAAGCCATTTTGGGTCCATCCAAAGTGGACCAACGTGGGTGCATTCAGGGGCCAGGAGGGTCGGCCGGCGGGGGTTGGTGGTGTGCTACGGCAATGTCCTGGGGTTTTTGCTGGGGTGTCCGATGTTCCCACTTTTCTTTTGTTGTTTTGTCTTATGTAAGATTGTGTGATTATATGTGTGGAAAAAAAAATCACTTTTGGAATTGGTAACTTCTTAGGATTTAATAAGCTTTGCTTCTTCCTGCTCCTTTTCAGACATGTGTAGTAATGAGGTGTTGTGTATGTATGTATGTATGTATGTATGTATGTATGTATGTATGTATGTATGTATGTATGTATGTATGTATGTATGTATGTATGTATGTATGTATGTATGTATGTATGTATGTATGTATGTATGTATGTATGTATGTATGTATGTATGTATGTATGTATGTATGTGTGTATATATATATGTGTGTATGTATGTATATGTATGAATATGTGTATGTATGCTGCACATATATCTATATATATATATGTGTGTGTGTGTGTATGTGTGTATATATGTAAGTATATAAATAGATATTGTAAGTGTATTGCATTGTAAGTGTATATGTGAGATACATTAATGTAACATAGCATGTAAAATAATTAAGAAATAAATTAAGAAGAACAATCAACAATACTGCCCCAATGGCAAAAAAAAACAAACAAAAAAAAAAATTAAAATAAAAAAAAATTAAAAAATGTAAAAGAAAATAAATAAAAAAAATTCTTTTAATGTAAAAAAAATAAAATAAAAAAATAAATAATTAAAAAATAAAAAAATGTAAAAAAAGTTGGACGCAAAATCATCACTGTCGCTCCTTGTTGAGAATGGCGATATAGAATGCAGTATCAGTATTTTCATTTTTCATCTCTAACTACAACTATATTCCAATTATGTATTTAAAATAGCTACAACATACAAGCAAAATGGAAACTTAAAGGCAAAACAGATGTTAAGGGGTTAAATATGTGCTGTCATATCTTCTTTCATATCTTGCAAATTCTCCCTAATGTTCCCTAATGTTGACCCGATGCTGCGTTCAATTACACAGCTAAAGAATAGAAGAAAGAACATTATCATAACACAGACAATTATTTGTCAATATAAATCACCAAAATGTGTCTTAAACTGGGTAAATATGAATTATTCTTTGCCTGAATTCAATTATCATGGTTATGCAAAATAATAATAATAACACAGGCTACTGTTGTGAGCTAAAACTCAGCCCTTACTTCCTGTCCGCCACCCACTCATCTCCCCTTAGCAACAAACACAAGCAAGTTTTATTTATGTGCTAAATGGCTATGATTGTTATTATTATGAAGGTTGTAAACATGTTTTATATGCTGGAACTACAAAGATATTCCATTTATAAAAAAAAGGAATACACTGATCAGGTCTGGAACCAATTAACTGCTATGAACAAGGAATAACTGGTAGGAATGGGCATCGAGTCTCAAGCATCAACGGGAACCCGGACTAACATTATGATTCTGATTCATTATCTGTCAATCATAGAGAGCGTCCTACTATTCCGGCTTCATTTCAGTCGATAAGGCAGGCTTATTCCCGCATAAGGAACCATTTATGGAATAATCCCGTTACTTTCTTCGTGTCCTTGAAGTTATATGTTTTTAAATAAGACGAAAAAGCCACAAAAAACAAAACTTTTAAAAAAAGGTTTTGGTTGAACTCTGCATGGGATTGCGTGTACGTGCACACAGAGAAAGACTATCTTTATTGAGGTCAGGGGTCAATGCCAAAGGTTAAACTTATATTCTTCTCTGCTTTGATGTTAAGGTGCTTGAGTTCTCCCCCCCCCCCCCCCCCCCCCCTTCTGCGTTTCCACGGGCCTGCAGCACATGAGGAGAATGACAAATTTTCTCATCTCCTGTCTCGCTGCCCTCATGGCCTCTCATCGTGACTCATCTTGCTCCCTCAGCCCGCTCGGCTGCTTTATTTGGGAATCCTGACTGCAGCCAATGGTCAGCCCTGATTGTCACAGGGGGGCCTGCGTGGATGAAATGTTGAGTTCAAGTCAATGTTTATTTATTGAATGGGGATATTTTAGCTGGAAGACATGGCAAGGACGCCAATGACTGGAAGCCATTGATAGATGGATGGATGGATAAATAGATACTTTATTCATCATCCAGCAGCTTACAGATTTGGAAAACACGGGGGCATGCAGGGTTCAAGAAGATAAGGTAGATGGATGGATGGATAGATAAATAGATACTTTATTCATCATCCAGCAGCTTACAGATTTGGAAAACACGAGGGCATGCAGGGTTCAAGAAAATAAGGTAGATAGATGGATGGATGGATGATGGATGGATAGATACTTTATTCATCATCCAGCAGCTTACAGATTTGGAAAACACGGGGTCATGCAGGGTTCAAGAAAATAA
Source organism: Doryrhamphus excisus (assembly GCF_030265055.1). Lineage (NCBI taxonomy): Eukaryota > Metazoa > Chordata > Actinopteri > Syngnathiformes > Syngnathidae > Doryrhamphus > Doryrhamphus excisus. The sequence continues at coordinate 19,373,657 of NC_080474.1, forward strand.
GGTAGATGGATGGATGGATAGATCTATTATTATTTATTCAAAATTCAAAAATCCATCCATCCATCATGGCAAAGAGGCCAATGACTGGAAGCCATTGTCATGAAATGATAAATATAACGACTATGTAGAATGGATGGATGATGGATGGATGGATGGATGGATGCATGGACTTCCTCTATTGTCATTGCACAATAACACAGCTGTGAAATTGCCAACAATGTCATTGCCTGCCTCTGGTATAATAATAATAATAATAATAATAATAATAATAATAATAATAATAATAATAATAATAATAATAATAATAATAATAATAATAATAATAATAATAATAATAATAATAATAATAATAATAATAATAATAATAATAATAATGTGGAGAATAAATACAAATAATTTAAATAATTTTGAATAAATAATAATCATTTAAAGTTTACAAAACTTTAAATGATTATTATTTATTCAAAATTTTTAAAATTATTTGTACAAATATGTTGCTTTATTTATAGCTGTTTTATTTTATTTTAAGTCTTATTTATGCCTTATTTCTTCCCATTATAATTACTCAGGGTTGGGTCTGAATTCTTTGCGATATTTCTTATTTATTTCTATTATGAAAGGTGGTGGCTATGAAGTGTAGGTGTCGATGGTCGATCACAATGCAGTCGGCTCTGCTGTGTTTATGCCGGTGTTCCTCTGTCAGCCATGATGAGGCAGATGTAATCCCAAAATACTCAACAATAGGCCCAGAGTTGCCCCTCAACACAACCCGCGACATAAAGTTGGCTTTGAGTTCTGGCCCCCTGTGCGATGGATGAATGGATGGGTCCGTCTTCTTCGGTTGTCATCAATCTTACACACACAACACAGTGCAGGTGTGTCGAAAACCAGCAGAGACAAAGCCCCCGAATCTCAAACAGGTGTGTATATGTACGCAAACAAACTGGCAAGGTTGTGTTTTAGTTCCAGCTCTCACATTAAGCGGTGTTCAAACTACCACCTCTGTTGCTCATAAACCTCCAACTATTCCATGTGTCCCCTCCCTCTCTCCCTGCCTCCATGTGCAATCCGCACGGAAAAGTTGAAACGAGTACGTTTGTTTTTAACTTACTATGTGTGGCACTTTTTGTGTGTATACCAACAACAAGTCACCTCCCTTGCCCGGCTCTATTTTTAGTTCTAGTGTGTGTGCGTGCCAGTTGGGAATGTTGCTCTCTTCTCAGCCACAGAGCATCATGCATATCTGACATTTTACCCCCCCGTGTGTGTGTGATTTTGCATTGCTATTGTGCTTTTTTCTGTTGAAGCCGACTGGATAGGAATACACACAAACATGCAGGAGGAATCTGTGTTGCTTCCCAAACTGATCCGAAACGTCCGCCCTCTGAGTTTCATCTTCAATGATGCAGAATTTAATCGTGCAATATGCTCTGTCGGGAAAAATGCAGCTGCAATATTTTAGGTCAAATAGATAAAAAAATTGCTTTAGGGGAGAAGCACAAACACGCACACAGAAAACTAGACCAAATACATTGAAACCTCCAAAGTTGAATACAATCCACCCAGGGATGGTAAAAAATTCAATATGATGATTTGCAATGGAAATCATCTGTTCCAGTGTCAAACCGCCACCGTCAACAGTAACAGTCAAGTCAACAGTCAAGTGTAAATAGAAGTTAACCACTGTATAATTACATGGATAAGAACCAGGGCTGTCAAAGTGAACTAAATAGGCTTTTTACTAACAAACATTAAGAAATTAAAACCAGTATATAATTAAACAAATCTCATTTGGAGGTGACACAAATAAACAAAAACATGTTTATTTATATACTACTAATTATAGATAAAAGTGTATTTCCATCCTCGATTAAATGAGATTAATTGAGTTAACTGTGGACGAAAAATTGTGATTAATCACGATCAAATATTTTAATCGATTGGTTAGAAACACAACTAAAATAAAGCAAAAGGACTCAACCATTCATTCATTCATTCATTTTCTACTGCTTATCCTCACGAGGGTCGCGGAGGGTGCTGGAGCCTATCCCAGCTGTCTGCGGGCGAGAGGCGGTGGCCAGCCAATCACAGGGCACATATAGACAAACAACCATTCACACTCACATTCATACCTATGGACAATTTGGAGTCGCTAATTAACCTAGCATGTTTTTGGAATGTGGGAGGAAACCGGAGTACCCGGAGAAAACTCACGCATGCACGGGGAGAACATGCAAACTACTATACTCTAAACTATACTCTAAGTATACTATATATATATATACACTATATACTAAGTATACTATATGCATCAACATCAAGTATCATTTATTGTACTGAGCAGCCTGGGTAAGCAAGGTATGAGTTACAGTATATCACAATAACTTCAACTTCCTGTTCTATGGTTATCATCACACTTTTCCTCTTTGCCATCGCAGTTACTTTTTGGTGGAAATAAAAAGTAGAAAAAAAAAAAACAGTCGCTGCAGTCGGCAGCACGGCGGTCGAGTGGTTAGCGCGCAGACCTCACAGCTAGGAGACCAGGGTTCAATTCCACCCTCGGCCATCTCTGTGTGGAGTTTGCATGTTCTCCCCGTGCATGAGTGGGTTTTTTTTTTCCGGGTACTCCGGTTTCCTCCCACATTCCAAAAACATGCTAGGTTAATTAGCGACTCCAAATTGTCCATAGGTATGAATGTGAGTGTGAATGGTTGTTTGTCTTTTTATGATTTATCCCCCAAATTGTACCATTTTTACAGTTTGTTATTTTAAGCACCATAATAGTATGAATGACGCAAAATCACAGTAACCGTAGTTCATTCTAATTTTGAAAAAGTGCCTTCATAACACATTGAGTGTATATTTTTTTATAATGTAAACAAACTGAAATGAATAATATAACATGGCGGTCTTCACTTAGCATCACTAGCACCACTGAGCCACATTCCGTTGCTTTTGACAAAGGACTTATGGAATAAGTGACTCTTACCCCGGCATGGAATATTGTCTGTCAATTCCCCGTCCAGGTGGCGTTCTCCATCACGCAGCCCTTGAGGAACACAGGAAGCATCAAGCACTGCTGACAGCAAGATTTAGAGTTTGCACATTGGATTTAACTCAGAGGCTCAGTCAAGCATTCACACATACATAAATGATGTTCTGCTCTCATTGCTGCACTTACATCTAATATTAGTTGGACACCAAAACAGATTATCTTTAGAACGGAAAACAAGTATTACTCTCACGTTTCCCCTCAAGCATGCAGGCACACTGCTGTATATGACACAAGTACGGAGGCACACCTCGTCAACCATGAATTATTCAGTCGGGGGCAGTAAAGAAACTGCATCCAGCACACGGTGATGCTTTTCTTTATGATAATTTTATATTTCATACAGAGCAGGGATTCAATTCAGTTACTATGGTACCCATTATGTCATTGTATGGTCATATTATATGGTTATGATAAGATTATGCTGGAGCCTATCCCAGCTTTCTGGTCTGGTGGCCGACCAATCACAGGGCACATATAGTCAAACAACCATTCACACTCAAGTTCATATCTATGGATAATTTGGAGTGGCCAATTAACCTAGCATGTTTTTGGAATGTGGGAGGCAATATTAAAAAAAAACAAAAAAAAAAACCTTAAACTGAATTTGGAAAGCAGGAAGTGAACAAATGTAATAGTTACTGATTGTAAAAGTACCAAATAGAGGGGTAGGATTTAATAAGCTTTGCTTCTTCCTACTCCTTTTGGACATGTGGAACTGTGAACCGATTATGGGATGCATTCAATTGTAATCTGATGCATGTTCAAATGAAATAAAACCATTACCATTACCATTACATTACCATTACCATTACCATATTACTATTACCATTACTATTACCATTACAATTACAATTACCATTACCATTACCATTACCATATTACTATTACCATTACCATTACCATTACATTACCATATTACTATTACCATTACCATTAACATTACCATATTACTATTACCATTACCAGTACCATATTACCATTACCATTACCATTACCATTACCATTACCATTACCATTACCATTACCATATTACTATACCATTACCATATTACTATTACTATTACTATTACCATTACCATTACCATTACCATTACCATTACCATTACCATTACCATTACCATTACCATTACCATATTACTATTACCATTACCATTACCATATTACCATTACCATTACCATTACCATTACCATTACCATATTACTATTACCATTACCATTACCATTACTATTACCATATTACCATTACAAATTTCCCCACTGAGGGACGAATAAAGGCATATCTTAATTACCATTAAGATTACCATTACCATGACCATATTACTATTACCATTACCATTACCATATTACCATTACCATTACCATTACCATTACATTACCATTACCATTACCATATTACTATTACCATTACCATTTACATTTCCATATTACTATTACCATTACCATTACCATTACCATATTACCATTACCATTACCATTACCATTACCATTACCATTACCATTACCATATTACCATATTACCATATTACCATATTACCATATTACCATTACCATTACCATATTACCATTACCATTACCACTACCATTACCATATTACCATTACCATATTACCATTACCAATTGTGAATGTAATCTATGCATCATTACATCATTTTGCATCCAATGATTGGATCATTGGATGTCTCAGTGTAATGCTATTTGTCCATGGGCGTGGTGCCACAGCCCGGTGGGCGTTGATGACATACGCCACATTCTTCACTGACCTATGAGGAAGTTACAATTAGCCTCTGGGAATTCAAGAGATCAGATTTTCTTTCCATATTCTGCAGGATTTCACTTTGTTTTAGATTCACCCCGCCTTTAACCTCTCAGGTCTCATTTATTTTCAGAGTTGGCTCTAAGAGCATGACATAAAAAAAAACGTCAATGCGAACTGCATACTTGGCTCTGCATCTTACACGTCACATCAATCTGAGTCCAAATTTATACTAGTTTTAATTACATGGCAATGGGTGTGTCTCATATGGAAAAAAAAACATCTTCCAGTGCAATTTATGTAAGTAAGTAAGTACAGTAAGTAAAGAGAAAAAGAAATAAATCAAGTGAATCTGTTTTGTCATATCTAATCACAACCGTTTAAACATCTACAGAGAGACAGTCAACAGAATCAATCAGTGATTTGCGCATACGTGCTCGTGCATAAAGCGTGTATAGAAAATGGAGTGGATTAGAACGTATGAGCGAATAATCGTTTGCATATGTACGTTTATAATAAGTGAGCATAAAGTTGACTAGAGTGTGTGCATCCAGTCCCTTGATCCTCCACTGCTTCCATCTGACAGTAATTATTGTTAGTTACCCGGGGCCCAAAGGGGATGATTAATACCTGTACGCTTGTTTTGTTGGTCAGGGTGTAATCATTCACTTGGTTTTACATGCTATTTATTCCATCAAGGACCTAATGTCTGGTTTTTTAAATAACTCTAAACTTGTTCATGTGTCAACATTATCTTAGAATAAATGCTTCAAAATGAGGTGACACAAATAAACAAAAAGATTGTTAGTGTGAGAGGTCTCACTTGCTCACATTTTGTATTTGCTGGGCGAGTTTAAGAGCTAAGATGCTAATAATAAAGATAATTAAATCGAAAATTTTAGGGGAGGCGCACAAACACGCACACAGAAAACTAGACGAAATACATTGAAACCTCCAAAGTCGAATCCACTCAGGGATGGTAAAAAATTCAATATGATGATTTGCAATTGAAATAATCTGTTCCAGTGTCAAACCGCCACCATCAACAGTAACAGTCAAGTCAACAGTCAAGTGTAAATAGAAGTTAACCACTGTATATTTACATGAATAAGAACCAGGGCTGTCAAAGTTAACTAAATAGGCTTTTTACTAACAAACATTAAGAAATTAAAACCAGTATCATAAATAAACAAATGTCATTTTGAGGTGACACAAATAAACAAAAACATGTTAGTGTGAGAGGTCTCACTCGCTCACATTTTGAATTTGCTGAACGTTTGTGGGCGAGTTTAAGAGCTAAGATGCTAATAACAAAGAAAAACAGTCATACAAAAATATGCTTGCTGATTTTATTTTCTTTAATAATGACCCAAAGTTCCCAAATTTATATCCCTTTACATAAAATTGGATGTAATTATCATTGTAGTTGCACATTGAATCGTTTACCACAAAGATATTTCCCCTGCTAATTATAGATAAAAGTGTATTTCCATCTGTGATTAAATGCGATTAATTGAGTTAACTGTGGACAAAATGTGATTAATCCCGATCAAATATTTTAATCGATTGATTAAGAACACAACTAAAATAAAGCAAAAGGACTCAACCATTCATTCATTCAGTACACCCTGGACTGGTGGCCGGCCAATCACAGGGCACATATAGACAAACAACCATTCACACTCACATTCATACCTATGGATAATTTGGAGTCGCTAATTAACCTAGCATGTTTTTGGAATGTGGGAGGAAACCGGAGTACCCGGAGAAAACCCACACATGCACGGGGAGAACATGCAAACTCCACACAGAGATGGCCGAGTGTGGAATTGAACACTGGTCTCCTAACTGTGAGGCCTGTGCGGTAACCACTCGGCTACCGTGTGCAACAGAGGCAACATTCATTCATTTTCTACCGCTTATCCTCACAAGGGTGGCAGGGGTGCTGGAGCCTATCCCAGCTGTTTTTGGGAGACAGAGAGGCGGAGTACACCCTGGACTGGTGGCCAGCCAATCACAGGGCACATATAGACAAACAACCATTCACACTCACATTCATACCTATGGACAATTTGGAGTCGCTAATTAACCTAGCATGTTTTTGGAATGTGGGAGGAAACCGGAGTACCCGGAGAAAACCCACGCATGTAGAGATGGCCGAGGGTGGAATTGAACTCGGGTCTCCTAACTGTGAGGCCTGCGCGGTAACCACTCTTCTGCCGTGCAACAGAGGCAACATTCATTCATTTTCTACCGCTTATCCACACCAGGGTGGCGGGGGTGCTGGAGCCTATCCCAGCTGTTTTCGGGAGACAGAGAGGCGGTGGCCAGCCAATCACAGGGCACATATAGACAAACAACCATTCACACTCACATTCATACCTATGGACAATTTGGAGTCGCTAATTAACCTAGCATGTTTTTGGAATGTGGGAGGAAACCGGAGTACCCGGATGAAAACCCACGCATGCACGGGGAGAACATGCAAACTCCACACAGAGATGGCCGAGGGTGGGGAAAGACAAAATAAGAAGCCAAAAAGTTACCACTTCCACACAAAATAGGAGGAGAACTCATTCATTCATTCATTTTCTACCACTTATACTCACAAGGGTCGCAGAGGGGGGTGCTGGAGCCTATCCCAGCTGGACTGGTGGCCCAATTTTAATAGTGTGAATGTATATCGTGCCGGTACATAAATATTATACTATGAATTATAATTATTATAAAGTTGCTACATTTTACAAAGTTTATAATATGCTATAATTTTGTAATTTTGGAGGTTAAAATATTTTCATATATTTCAGTGAGTTACCTATAAAGCGATACAAAATGGTTTCTTAATTTGAACTTAATGGTTTATTCCCCTGTGGGCTTGCTTTATTAGCTCGCCTGCATATTTGTGTGTGTTTTTACACAGTGTGTTATGAGTGTGTATAATGTGTGTTTCTCACGCCAAAAGAATATATTGTATTGCTACCTGGGGATTAGCGTTATTGCTACAAAGACAGTCGCCGGATAAACAACCCAAACACTGTTCTCATTCATACCCGACTAGTTGTCGAAGCGAGAGTCCGGTACTTCATTCCACGATACACAGACCAAGACTACAGACTCGTCGTTTTGGTCCATTTCTATCTCGTCATTGTCATATTTTTTCTCACGACCTTGATGTGACCCTCAGTTTTAGGGGCTTAATGCAACACAGGCTAAGCTGCAAGAAGTTATTTCCGTCTGAAAATCCAATCAAATGATCGTCAGATGTTTGATGCCGCATTCTAAGTTAGTGCTGATCCAGTCTGAATGGAAGTGCAGATTCACAATCAGCTGATCTGATATCAGCTGGTCCGATTCCATCCGTTTGGTACCAAGCTTAATTGACTTAATCCGTCTCAAAAAAAAAACTATATTAGGAAAGCAGGAAGTGAACAAATGTAACAGTTACTGATTGTAAAAGTACCAGATGGAGGGGTAGGATTTAATAAGCTTTGCTTCTTCCTACTCCTTTTTGGACATGTGGAACTGTTCAAATGCATGTTCAAATGAAATAAAACCATTAGCATTAGCATTAGCATTAGCATTAGCATTACCATTAGCATTAGCATTAGCATTAGCATTAGCATTACCATTACCATTACCATTACCATTACCATTACCATTACCATTACTCTACGAACGACCAATTCTCTAGTTAGACTGAATGGTTTACGTTATTTGGGTGAGGTTTGGCGGACCGAATGAAAAGCTTTGGCAGGCCCCACCTGCCATTCATACCTATGGACAATTTGGAGTCGCTAATTAACCTAGCATGTTTTTGGAATGTGGGAGAGAAACCGGAGAACCCGGAGAAATGCACGGGGAGAACATGCAAACTCCACACAGAGATAGCCGAGGGTGGAATTGAACCCTGGTCTCCTAGCTGTGAAGTCTGTGCGCTAACCACTCAACCCCTGTGCAGCTTGGCTAATTTCAAGTGGAATAAAAAAGTAAAGCTAACATTTTTTTGTCACTGGGACAAATGACTAAGCGTATTGAAACGACGTCTTTAATAATAAAAACATAAGTCTCATGTTATTTTTCAATATTTTAATGTCACATAAAATGTTAAGTACTATTAAACCGAAATCAAAACACATTATGTTTGTGACCAAGTGGCTTAGCGTACCCTGGTTCTATTTTTGTCCTTCTTTTGTAACAAGTGATGCCATAAAGCCAGAAAAAGCAAAAAAAAAAAAAAAAAACATACCCTGATTTCATCATTTGATGTTATCTGAAGTGACATTTTGAAAGATTATGGAATGTGCCCCCCCCCCCCCAAAAAAAATGTTACACATTGCACTTGAGAAGCTCCACTGTACAACAAATGTGTTCTTGCCTGTGCTCAATGTTAGCCCCCCGCCGGGCTTACGTGCATCTTGGTCATGCTACATGCGGTGTGCAGACTTGATATTAACGGTGCGTTTGTGCCAAATCCCAAATTGCACGACCCGCAACACATTAATTAAACCCCATGCATCAATCTTCCGCGCATTTCGCTCTCGGTTTTATGAGCTCATCAAAGCTTTTCCATCCACTGAGTCACCGTCTCCGAGCCTCTTTGATAAAGAGCACACTTCCCTCCAATCTGTTCTCAAAGAATGACCTTTGAGGAGGCAGTGGAAAAACTCCCTGTAGCAAAAGTGTGTTTATATGTAGCTATAGCCTCTGTTAGCTTTGAAAAAAACAGGCAGACGATTCCCAACCATACACATTTTAAACATCATCCGCATCCGGTGCAGGTCAGCCATAGGAAATAATGGAAATTCGATGAATGACAGGGGCTGCACGGTGGATGAGTGGTTAGCACGCAGACCTCACAGCTAGGAGACCAGGGTTCAATTCCACCCTCGGCCATCTCTGTGTGGAGTTTGCATGTTCTCCGGGTTTTCTCCCACATTCCAAAAACATGCTAGGTTAATTAGCGACTCCAAATTGTCCATAGGTATGAATGTGAGTGTGAATGGTTGTTTGTCTATATGTGCCCTGTGATTGGCTGGCCACCAGTCCATAGTGTACCCCGCCTCTCGCCTGAAGACCCCACGACCCTCATGAGGAAAAAGCAGTAGAAAATGAATGAAATAAATGAAACTTAGGCACTTTAAGTGGACAGTGTTGATGTTGCTGATTTGGACATCTTTGCTCCACTTCCACGGTCCCATCTGGGCGTATGAATAAAAGCATTTCACTGTTTTGCTTATTTTTGTGTTGTTGTTTTTTTTTTCTTAATTGAGTAGACAGTAGTTCAGTGGATTTTGGAGTTTTGTTTTCCACATCCACTACATGCACTACAATGTCTTCTTCTCAATTCTAAAAATCGAAAAAATTTTTATGACACTCTACTGTACGTTACATGTTATATTTCCTGTCAAATGTATACATGGCTAATTTTAGCCTTCTTTCTTTGTTTTTTTTTTTTTTGAAACATGAACACACATTTATTTCTGTTTTCTGTGCATTATAACACAAGAAAGAGTTAATATGAGCTAGTTAACAATGCAAAAAAAAACCCTCTTACAACATTGCATCGTTTGATATAACACGTACACTGATGATAACATGTAATAGTTGCAGTATCTTTGCCATATTTTGATGATTTAAAACACTAACGAAACTTTCCTATGCTAGCATAGATACAGCAACAACACTTACTATGTCGGCTCTACTTGGGATGGCTGTATCTTCCAGCACGTGTGCTCCAGTTCTCAGTTAAAAATGCGGACGTCAAAAAAGCATCTTTTTTTTTGTCTTCTTTCAATTGTTTTAGTTTTATGAGTTATTGGCATAAATTATATAACATTTTATACCACTTTTATTGATTTTTTTCACATCAGTGTATATCACATACAGTGCTAGTCAAACATTTAAATCCGCTTAGTCATGCTTTTGAATGAGAACCTTTGACTGGTATTGTTTTACTGTTCTGTTAACGACTGCCCACCTCTTCTTATAGTCAGACAGGGCAGACTTGTTCTATATAAGATAATTAATTATGTATCACCGTGTAATTTAGACTTTGTGCAGTCTAGAGTCGAGAGGACAAAGATGAGAGAGACCAGATACTCGGAAGTGACATTCTTCTCTGCTGAATTTCCTCTTTGCTGTTTTGTTCTTAATCTCTTCATCTCTGTCACCTTTTATTGTCCCATTTTTGCTTCATCTCCTCTTTTTCCTCCTCCGAGACCGCACGGTGGAGCTTTATGTGGTCCTTAAGTCTGGAGAGATGGAAAGAAAAAAAGAAAGAAAGAAGGGCAAGAGGATGAAATACAAAAGATGTTCCATTTCGTCAGGATTAGTATCACATGAACGACGCACGCACCCCCCCGCCACACACACACAGGGGTCTCAAACAAGCAGCCCGCGGGCCAATTGTGGCCCGCAGGACACTACTTTGAGGCCCCCGCCTTGATATGACAGTTTAATGTTAGTGCGGCCCCGCGCAAGTTTGATATGGATGCTGTATGGTATCATGTACCCAGAAAAAATTATTACATTTGATTAATGTTCATGTTAAAGGTTAAATAACTGTTAATAGTTATCCTCCCTATCCGTGTGGAAGTGGTAAGTTTGATATGGATGCTGTATGGTATCATGTACCCAGAAAAAATTATTACGTTTTTGATTAATGTTCATGTTAAAGGTTAAATAACTGTTAATAGTTATCCTCCCTGTCTGTGTGGAAGTGGTAAGTTTTTGGCTATTTAAGTTTAAAGGAAATAACTCGAAGGCTACCGTTTAGGTCGCTAGCTCTCTAGTTTGCGAGTTAGCATGTGTCTCAAGACCGTGCAGTTGCGCAATATGTTGTAAATAAAAAAGAGTATAAATGTGACTATAGTCGTGTTTTGTCATGTCTACAGGGCTCTAATAATGCTTTGGTAATTTTAATTTGAAAAAAATAATTTGTCTACCCACCAACTATATATGGTTTCTTAATTTTTATTATGTGCCGTTTTATTATTATTATTATATTTATTTATTACTGATTGATTGATTTTCTTTATTCTTGATTTGTTTATTTATTTTTCATCTTATTTTGTGCAGAAAAATAAAAATTAAGATATTTGAGAACAGTGGAATGTTTTATCAGAGCTTTTATTGTAGAAAATCGGAACCAAAGCACTGAAAAAGTTTATATATTGTCAGGGTGTACCTCGCCCGAAGACAGCTGGGATAGGCTCCAGCACCCCCCGCGACCCTTGTGAGGATAAGCGGTAGAAAATGAATGAATGAATGAACATTATTAGAGACCTCTCGACATGAAATAACACCCCTATAGTCACTTTTACACACATTTATAGTAAACATAACAGAAATAATAATACATATAAGGCATAAACAATTAATATATAATATTTACATTTTTTGGAATGTTTATGTTCGGTTCCTCCCACGTTCCAAAAACATGCTAGGTTAATTAGCGACTCCAAATTGTCCATAGGTATGAATGTGAGTGTGAATGGTTGTTTGTCTATATGTGCCCTGTGATTGGCTGGCCACCAGTCCAGGGTGTACCCCGCCTCTCGCCTGAAGACAGCTGGGATAGGCTCCAGCACCCCCGCGACCTTTGTGAGGAAAAGCGGTAGAAAATGAATGAATGAATGAACATTATTAGAGACCTCTCGACATGAAATAACACCCCTATAGTCACTTTTACACACATTTATAGTAAACATAACAGAAAATAATACATATAAGGCATAAACAATTAATATATAATATTTACATTTTTTGGAATGTTTATGTTCGGTTCCTCCCACGTTCCAAAAACATGCTAGGTTAATTAGCGACTCCAAATTGTCCATAGGTATGAATGTGAGTGTGAATGGTTGTTTGTCTATATGTGACCTGTGATTGGCTGGCAACCAGTCAAGGGTGTACCCCGCCTCTCGTCCAAAGACAGCTGGGATAGGCTCCAGCACCCCCTGCAACCCTTGTGAGGAAAAGCGGTAGAAAATGAATGAATGAACATTATTAGAGACCTCTCGACATGAAATAACACCCCTATAGTCACTTTTACACACATTTATAGTAAACATAACAGAAATAATAATACATATAAGGCATAAACAATTAATATATAATATTTACATTTTTTGGAATGTTTATGTTCGGTTCCTCCCACGTTCCAAAAACATGCTAGGTTAATTAGCGACTCCAAATTGTCCATAGGTATGAATGTGAGTGTGAATGGTTGTTTGTCTATATGTGCCCTGTGATTGGCTGGCGACCAGTCCAGGGTGTACCCCGCCTCTCGTCCAAAGACAGCTGGGATAGGCTCCAGCACCGCCCGTGACCCTCATGAGGAAAAGCGGTAGAAAATGAATGAATGAATGAAGAGTATTGACCCAATTATCCAAAATCCTATGCATATAATTGCTGAAATTCCTGTTGCATTTTATTTTGAATGCATTTAAATCCAGTTTTCTATGTACTGTATATATGACGGATGGATAACAACACACCGTATTGGTATCCGTGTCAACTTCCAGGCTTTGAAAACAAGCTCACTTGGAAATGTACGGCACAAGTTCCCAGTGTCATAAATAATTAATAGTAAAAAAGTGTTCACGCCACCAGTTGACATTTACACTAAAACGCCCACACCAGTGAACACTGACACTGACACCCTCCTCGCACCCACACACACACACATATCGCCTCGCAGATAGACTCACAGTGACATCCACCCCCACCCGCAGACATGCACCCAAGGCACCAGAAAAAAAAAAAAAAACACACAATCCTGCACATCAGACAGACACAACTTGTTATTGTCTCAGTGCAACACTCTTTGCTTTTTCATTGGCTCTTCACACAAGCATCTCGACCCTCTTATGTAATGGCTAGCTTTGCTCGGAAGCCCGGTGGGAAGATGCAAATTAATTACATTGTAGAATGCCACACGGATGTAGCTCACCTATTAGCCTCCTGTCTGGGTTTATTGCATAATAATAGTTAAGCGCTACAGTCGCCACACACCGTTTATCATGCACTTATAAAGAGGCAAATAAGACGTCACGCTGATTAACGACACACATAGTTTGGGCTACATCGGTGGCCTCAAAATTGCGGCCCGCGGGCCAAATGCGGTCCGTGGGATGCTACTTTGAGGCCCCCCTATCTTGATATGAAAGTTTAATGTTAGCGCGGCCCGCGCAAAGTTTGGTATCATGAATACAGAAATGATAGCTTTGTGCAAGCCGGATACAATTGGCGTTATTTTTTTCAGATGTAGCGATGCTAACTTGCTAATTGGATAAAATGGTTAAGTTTCATTAATGTTCATGTTAAAGGTTAAGATTATCTGACAAAAAATAATTTCTCTACCCACCTACTATATGTGGTTTATTAGTTTTTTATTATTTGCTGTTTTATTATTATTTTATTTATGTATTACCGTTTATCATGCACTTATTAAGAGGCAAATAAGACGTCACGCTGATTAACGACACACATAGTTTGGGCTACATCGGTGGTCTCAAAATTGCGGCCCGCGGGCCAAATGCGGTCCGTGGGATGCTACTTTGAGGCCCCCCCCCATCTTGATATGAAAGTTTAATGTTAGTTTGATATCATGAACATAGAAATGATAGCTTTGTGCACGCCGGATACAATTGATACAATTTTTTTCAGATGTAGCAATGCTAACTTGCTAATTGGGTAAAAGTGTTAAGTTTCATTAATGTTCATATTAAAGATTAAGGTTATCTGACAAAAAATAATTTCTCTACCCAACTACTATATGTGGTTTATTAGTTTTTATTATTTGCTGTTTTATTATTATTTTATTTATGTACTACTGATTATCATGCACTTATAAAGAGGCAAATAAGACGTCACGGTGATTAACGACACACATAGTTTGGTCTACATCGGTGGTCTCAAACTTGCGGCCCGCGGGCCAAATGCGGTCCGTGGGATGCTACTTTGAGGCCCCCCCCATCTTGATATGAAAGTTTAATGTTAGTTTGATATCATGAACATAGAAATGATAGCTTTGTGCACGCCGGATACAATTGATACAATTTTTTTCAGATGTAGCAATGCTAACTTGCTAATTGGGTAAAAGTGTTAAGTTTCATTAATGTTCATGTTAAAGATTAAGGTTATCTGACAAAAAATAATTTCTCTACCCAACTACTATATGTGGTTTATTAGTTTTTATTATTTGCTGTTTTATTATTATTTTATTTATGTACTACTGATTATCATGCACTTATAAAGAGGCAAATAAGACGTCACGGTGATTAACGACACACGTAGTTTGGTCTACATTGGTGGTCTCAAAATTGCGGCCCGCGGGCCAAATGCGGTCCGTGGGATGCTACTTTGAGGGCCCCCTATCTTGATATGAAAGTTTAATGTTAGCGCGGCCCGCGCAAAGTTTGGTATCATGAATACAAAAATGATAGCTTTGTGTAAGCCGGATACAATTGACGCGATTTTTTTCAGATGTAGCAATGCTAACTTGCTAATTGGGTAAAAGTGTTAAGTTTCATTAATGTTCATGTTAAAGGTTAAGGTGATCTGACAAAAAATTATTTGTCTACCCACTTACTATATGTGGTTTATTAGTTTTTTATTATTTGCTGTTTTATTATTATTTTATTTATGTATTACTGATTATCATGCACTTATAAAGAGGCAAATAAGATGTCACGCTGATTAACGACACACATAGTTTGGTCTACATCGGTGGTCTCAAACTTGCGGCCCGCGGGCCAAATGCGGTCCGTGGGATGCTACTTTGAGGCCCCCCCATCTTGATATGAAAGTTTAATGTTAGTTTGATATCATGAACATAGAAATGATAGCTTTTTGCACGCCGGATACAATTGACGCAATTTTTTTCAGATGTAGCAATGCTAACTTGCTAATTGGGTAAAAGTGTTAAGTTTCATTAATGTTCATGTTAAAGATTAAGGTTATCTGACAAAAAATAATTTCTCTACCCACGTACTATATGTGGTTTATTAGTTTTTTATTATTTGCTGTTTTATTATTATTTTATTTATGTATTACTGATTCATTGATTTTCTTTATTTTTTCATCTTATTTTGTGTAGTAAATAAAAATTAAGATATTTCAGAAAAGTGGAATGTTTTATCAGAGCCGGGATAGGCTCCAGCACCCCCACAACCCTCGTGAGGACAAGCAGTATAAAATGAATGAATTATCTGTGGAATCTTTTTGTGGAACAGAATCATTTGTTGCATTCACATCAGTCCCGCCCTTTTAAAATAGTCAATAAATACAATAAAAAAAACTAATTAAAGTAATAAGACTGATTTGATTAATAAGACTTGGTTTTCCACAGGGATGCGGAAGAGAATAGCGTGATTACATACATTCCCATTCCGGGAACAACGGGATTCTTAATAGTGACAGAAGCTTGATGTGTTGTTGTTATTACATGCTGATGTATTTTCTCTTAGTCGACTCCACCCTTATCTTGTCTCTGCTCTACTGATCAGTGTGTGTGTGTGTGTGTGTGTGTGTGTGTGTGTGTGTGTGTGTGTGTGTGTTGGCCCATCTGCAGATGTTTGAGGTGCAAGAGAGCTACAGATGGTTGTCATTCTCCTTTAAGAGCGTCAGGAAAAAAGAGGCAACCAGAGAAAGAGTGAAGCGAGACAGGCTTCTGTCGACCTCAGAGTGGAAACGTTTAGTTCATACTGCTCGAGGGGACGTTTATGGAAATGACAAAATGGCAACATATCTTTACACTTACAGCCACACTGCAGGAAGAAGGATTTGCATTCATTTTTTTTTTTTTGCCATCTATCAAAACTTCATGTAAAATAGAAAAATGTTGACATGTAAAGCCATGTATCTCTTGGCTGAGGTTTGTGAGTTTTGGACTTTAGTTTAAAAGGAATTTAACCCCTTGACGTTCCCATCTTCTGCAGTCTTTTATTATTTTTCCACATTTTATCAATTGTATTGCATGCATCAGCTATGTCAACAAATGTCCACGTCAGACTTTTGACACCTCGCTGGAATCAACCTACATGTCTAAAGAAGTACCAGAAGTACATCTTCTCACATGCGTAGTAGGACACCAGGACAAAACTGCCCTGAAAGAGAAGATCCAGCATCAGGAAGCCACTTTGGACCAAGCGTGACCAAGTGCACACAACTGGAAACAAAAACACTGGTCAACAAGCTCGCCGCACGGTGACCGAGTACTTAGCATGCTAGCGACACAGTCAGGACATCAGGGAAAACTTGGGCTTCTCCGTTTGGGTATCTCTGTGTGGAGGTTTTCCTCACACATTCCAAAAAAAAAAAAAATGAAACACTTATATGCTAGGACTACATTAAAAAATTTGAACATGCATCAGATTACAATTGAATGCATCCCATAATCAGTTCACAGTTCCACATGTCCAAAAGGAGTAGGAAGAAGCAAAGCTTATTAAATCCTACCCCTCCATCTGGTACTTTTACAATCAGTAACTGTTACATTTGTTCACTTCCTGCTTTCCTAATATGGTTTAAGTTTTTTTTTTTTTGTCACGTACCGAAGTACGAGGTGATATGAGCATCCAATGACATAATGGTTACCATAGTAACTGTCAATATAGTGATATGTATAGCACATCATGACCATCATTGTATGGTCATATCACCTCTTACTTCGGTACTTGACAAAAAACCCCATAAAAAAAAACGTCAACTGTATTAGGAAAGCAGGAAGTGAACAAATGTAAAAATAAAAATAAAAATAAAAATAAAAATTAAAATTAAAATTAAAATTAAAATTAAAATTAAAATTAAAATTAAAATTAAAATTAAAATTAAAATTAAAATTAAAATTAAAATTAAAATTAAAATTAAAATTAAAATTAAAATTTAGTTTAAAAAATGAAAAATAAAACATTACATTAGGAAAGCAGGAAGTGAACAAATGTAACATTTACTGATTGTAAAAGTACCAAATGGATTTAATAAGCTTTGCTTCTTCCTACTCCTTTTGGACATGTGGAACTGTGAACTGATTATGTGATGCATTCAATTGTAATCTGATGCATGTTCAAATGAATAAAACCATTACCATTACCATTACCAAAATTCCAGAATGTCCATGTGTATTTGTGGCCTTGCTTTTTGCAGAAACAGACACTCATTTAGTTTGGGAGTCTTGCTGGCTGACCTCCTTGACATTGTCTGGAACAATTCCGCATTTATTTTTCCCAAAATTCTCCTCCATAGACTCTGTTGCCTTCCTTCAGTTCCTCGCCAACGTCACTATGCTAGCGTGCCAGCAGTAATTACATGAAAGCACAAAGGGTGGCAGGTATTGTTTACATAAATTTACATAACATTTGTGGAGCTGAACAAGAATCCACTTTGTTTTGTGGAGGGTAAAAAAAAAAAAAAAAGACACATGGACCCATGGACGCTTGGTCTAATCTTAAGACTTACTAAGCCTGCTAATTATGGAGGTTTACTTGTCCTTCATTTTGAGGTAGCAAAGGCAGATTTGCATGTTTATAATTTATAATTATCCATATTAATATGCAATAATTACGGTTGTGTGCACAAGCACAGGCTTAACCTCTGCTCACTTTTTTTCTACACTAAATATGGAAAGACAAATTGTATGTAGGGCTGCACAGCGGCCGAGCAGTTAGGAGACCCGAGTTCAATTCCACTCTCGGGCATCTCTGTGTGGAGTTAGCATGTTCGCCCCGTGCATGCGTGGGTTTGACTCCGGTTTTCCTCCCACATTCCAAAAACATGCTAGGTTAATTAGTGAGTGTGAATGGTTGTTTGTCTATATGTGCCCTGTAATTGGCTGGCCACCAGTCCAGGGTGTATCCCGCCTCTCGCCCGACGACAGCTGGGATAGGCTCCAGCACCCCCGCGACCCTCGTGAGGAAAACGCGGTAGAAAATGAATGAATGAATGAATGAATGCTAGGTTAATTAGCGACTCCAAATTTTCCATAGGTATGAATGTGAGTGTGAATGGTTGTTTGTCTATATGTGCCCTGTGATTGGCTGGCCACCAGTCCAGGGTATACTCGCCTGGAGACTGCTGGGATAGGCTCCAGCACCCCATGCGACCCTCATGAATGAATGAATGTCTATATTGGGTAATGAGTATAAAGGTAAAGGTACCCCGCCGTTCCCCCGAAGACAGCTGGGATAGGCTCCAGCACCCGTAGCGACCCTAGAAAATGAATGAAAGTTGTATGTAGTATTCTGGTCAATAGGTGTCACTATGTTGACATTGATGAGTTGTGACGTCACGTTACAAAAAAGGTTTTCCTCTTATTTTGTGTGGAAGTGGTAAGCTTTTGACTTCTTTGTCCCTCTTCCCCACTTTGTCTGAAATACTTTATGTGGTGATGATGTATCTACAATGTGTATGCTATGTAGATATAGATTTGGTTGATTTGTTTTTACATTTTAGACATTTCTAGTTGGTATTTGAGTCAGGATGGGAGGAAAACAGTGCAGCCGTGTCACCTTGCATCATCCACCACAGGTTATGATTTCTGTTACTGAGTAGTATTTGCATCAGAAAGTAACTGGCTATTAAATAAGGGGTTTGGGTACTGGTACTGGTTATGGGTGTAATATTGACAAAAAGGCCAGTCTGTGCTCTTATACTTAATTGTTGTTGCACTTCTATGATTGCACGAATGATGAAATTCTGTAATTTTCTGACTGCAATGACTTTTTTTTGGTATATAAATGTTTGGTATTCTGGTTGCGAAAGCATTGTAAACATTCCTTTCCTCCGAGGAATGTGCTCTTTGTTTTTTCACTAGAAAGATGGCAAACGATCAAAAGTCTTCACTCGAGTCCTTGTATACGCTTTAATCATATCAGTCATTCTCAATCAGCCCGATCGCTCACTGAAAGCTACACATGCACCGTATTAAATTTGCATGCCAGCTGAAAAAAGCCTGCCAAAAAAGAAAGTCGGTGTTATTGGAATATGAGAGAATGCATAAATGGAGTATCATTTTCCAATGCCAAGTTTCACAACCTCCAGCAGATTCCAGCGTGGGACAGGTGCTCTTATTTGACTGCATAATAAACTACACATTGCATGCATTTCTACTTTAATAAACTAGATCAATTTCCGAATGACTTTTCCGGTCAATGGGGCATGCCCAGTAAAACGTAAACACCAACATCACATGATACCGACTTCCTCAAGTTGTTCTTTCACTTGTAGGAATAACTCCGTATTGCCAGTTTTTCGTTTGTTCAGTCTTGAAATTTAGTTTGGATCAAAAACAAACTTTCCGTATCCGATTGCTGGCCTCCATATTTAAAACTGAAGAACTGAAAAACACAATGTTTTTGTAGAAAACCCACGCACAACGTTCTAAATAAGATGTCTAACATTATTAGAGCCCTCTAGACATGAAATAACACCCCTATAGTCACCTTTACACTCATTACCCAACATAGAAATTCATTCATTCATTCATTTTCTACCGCTCATAATCACGAGGGTCGCAGGGAGTGCTGGAACCTATCCCAGCTGTCTTCAGTCGAGTTAGACTGGTCGCCAGCCAATCACAGGGCACATATAGACAAACAACCATTCACACTCACATTCATACCTATGGACAATTTGGAGTCGCTAATTAACCTAGCATGTTTTTGGAATGTGGGAGGAAACCGGAGTACCCGGAGAAAACCCACGCATGCACGGGGAGAACATGCAAACTCCACACAGAGATGGCCGAGGGTGGGAATTGAACCCTGGTCTCCTAGCTGTGAGGTCTGCGCGCTAACCACTAGACCGCCGTGCCGCCCCAAATGATGATTAATTAATGTTAATTATAAAAAGTGATATTGTATAATTCCTCACGGCACACCTGACAATTTCTCAAGGCACACTAGTGTGGTTGAAAATCCCAGGGCTCGACCTCCACCGGCGGTGTCCTTCTGAACAGCGAATGGCAGCAAACACATGTCATGCATTACGAAAATCTTACTTAGCGTGCTCAAAATTCGATGACAGGAAAACGAGCGTCACTCTCAGAATGTTAAAACGGTCAAGATTTTTTAAAAAAAAAAAGCAAACAGAGCAATGGAAAGATGAAGAGGAGGTTAATGAGGAGTCTGACGCCTCGGGGGCAAAGCGTTGCCTGGCTCCAGACGCACACTTCCACTTCCACACCTAAAACAGGCTGGTAAAAGACACCCAGTAAAAAGCTGTTTGCCTATATCTTAGCTTATCAACACGCTTGGCAACACTGGAATGCTGCGTCATTAACACGCTTAAATATACTCACAAGTCCGTAACGAGACAACAAGCGCTTGTGTAAGATGAGAACATGGCCAACAAATAAAGTTTACAAGGCAGCTCTGGTTGCGTGGGGCTCGGACATTAAACAAACAATTCCCTAAACAAAATGAAAGAGAGAAAAAAAAAGACACTATTAAAAAAAGTGGCATTAATTTGTCAGGGTTTAGCACACCTGGAACAAATGGACTATTCCACTATAATGTGGTGTATTCCATTTTATATGCACTCTTTCAAAGCATTGCTCTACTGTGTAGCATTTGATGGGAGCTGCCAGTTAATGAAACTAATATGCAAATAAACAAATATATGAATAAACAATTTGGATTTGAACAAAGGATTGGTTTAACTTTATAATAATGTACGCAAAAAATACAGTAGTAGTGGTTAGGGTGGGGTGGGTTCCTTTCTCATGAACTACGGACATTTTTTTGTGTACCTTATTGTAACGTGTTACCCCTCGCTTTTGTTTATTTTCATTCATTTTCTATACCGCTTATAATCATGAGGGTCACGGGGAGTGCTGGAGCCTATCCCAGCTGTCTGGACTCCCTGTACTGGTGGCCAGCCAATCGCATTCATACAATGTTTTTGTAGAAAACCCATGCACAACGTTCTAAATAAGATGTCTAACATTATTAGAGCCCTCTAGACATGAAATAACACCCCTATAGTCACCTTTACACTCATTACCCAATATAGACATTCATTCATTCATTCATTTTCTACCGCTTATAATCACAAGGGTCGCAGGGAGAGCTGGAACCTATCCCAGCTGTCTTCGGGCGAGAGGCGGGGTACACCCTGTACTGGTGGCCAGCCAATCACAGGGCACATATAGACAAACAACCATTCACACAATGTTTTTGTAGAAAACCCATGCACAACGTTCTAAATAAGATGTCTAACATTATTAGAGCCCTCTAGACATGAAATAACACCCCTATAGTCACCTTTACCTTTTCACTCATCATCCAATAAAGACATTCTTTCATTCATTTTCTATACCGCTTATAATCATAAGGGTCGCAGGGGGTGCTGGAGCCTATCCCAGCTGTCTTTTGTCTTCGGGCTAAATAAGATGTCGAACATTATTAGAGCCCTCCAGACATGAAATAACACCCCTATAGTCACCTTTACTTTTACACTCATTTTCGAATACGGACATTCATTCATTTTCTATACTGCTTATAATCATGAGGGTCGCAGGGGGTGCTGGAGACTATCCCAGGACTGGTGGCCAGCCAATCACAGGGCACATATAGACAAACAACCATTCACACAATGTTTTTGTAGAAAACCCATGCACAACGTTCTAAATAAGATGTCTAACATTATTAGAGCCCTCTAGACATGAAATAACACCCCTATAGTCACCTTTACACTCATTACCCAATATAGACATTCATTCATTCATTCATTTTCTACCGCTTATAATCACGAGGGTCGCAGGGAGAGCTGGAACCTATCCCAGCTGTCTTCAGACGAGTTGGACTGGTGGCCAGCCAATCACAGGGCACATATAGACAAACAACCATTCACACTCACATTCATACCTATGGACAATTTGGAGTCGGCAATTAACCTAGCATGTTTTTGGAATGTGGGAGGAAACCGGAGTACCCGGACATGCAAACTGTACAAAGAGATGGCCTAGGGTGGAATTGAACTCGGGTGTCCTAGCTGTGAGGCCTGCGCGCTAACCACTCGACGGCCATGTAGCCTATTTTCATTCATTACTATGTAAATATTGCAGACAATTTTGTTCTGCATTGGTCAAGTTGAGCAAATAGATAATATAGACACAGTTTCAATTCAATTCAAGTATTTATTGTTATTGTAGCAAAACAACAATGAAATTGCATTTTTAGCATCCATATGCGTATTTAGAAAAGTGAAAATAAAAGTGAAATAAATAACGCTGGTGTTAAAGAGGACGGAGCCAGACCAAATAATACCACGACTGCTTGACAGATGTGGGAAGTGGTTGTGACAATGCATACCCATGTGGGAACTATGAGCATGGCGTGTACTAAGTAGAACACAAACAATGTGCAAGCCACCCTAATTTTGGGGTATATTAGCACCTTTGAACCATTCGGCTTCTACAGCGGTGCAACATCTCATATATTTCAGAAGTACTACTACCGTATTTTCCGGACTATAAGTCACACTTTTTTTTTCATAGGTTGGCTGTTTCTGCCACTTATACTCCAGAGCGACTTATTTTTTTTTCTTATTATTATTTTTTGTGTAGCTGAATAACAATTGTGTTAGCATATCTTACACCTATTCATCTAACTATGGACAATTTGGAGTCGCTAATTAACCTAGCATGTTTTTTTGGAATGTGGGAGGAAACCGGAGTACCCGGAGAAAACCCACTCATGCACGGGGAGAACATGCAAACAGAGATGGCCGAGGGTGGGATTGAACCTAGGTCTGCGCGCTAACCACTGCGTGGTGGTTGCTGGAGCCTATCCCAGCTGTATTTGGACGAGAGGCGGGGTACACCCCGGACTGGTGGCCAGCTAATCACAGGGCACATATAGACAAACAACCATTCACACTCACATTCATACCTATGGACAATTTGGAGTCGCTAATTAACCTAGCATGTTTTTGGAATGTGGGAGGAAACCGGAGTACCCGGAGAAAACCCACGCATGCACGGGGAGAACATGCAAACAGAGATGGCTGAGGGTGGGATTGAACCTGGGTCTCCTAGATGTGAGGTCTGCGCGCTAACCACTAGATCACCGTGCAGCCTGGTTCTGGAACATGCAAACAGAGATGGCCGAGGGTGGAATTGAACTCTGGTCTCCTAGCTGTGAGGTCTGCGCACTAACCACTCGTCCACCGTGCAGCCTGGTCTGGAACCATTCATTCATTTTCTACCGCTTTTCCTCACAAAACTAGCATGTTTTTGGAATGTGGGAGGAAACCGGAGTACCCGGAGAAAACCCACGCATGCACGGGGAGAACATGCAAACTCCACACAGAGATGGCCGAGGGTGGAATTGAACTCCGGTCTCCTAGCTGTGAGGTCTGTGCGCTAACCACTAGATCACCGTGCAGCCTGGTCTGGAACATGCAAACAGAGATGGCCGAGGGTGGGATTGAACCTGGGTCTCCTAGCTGTGAGGTCTGTGCGCTAACCACTAGATCACCGTGCAGCCTGGTCTGGAACATGCAAACAGAGATGGTCGAGGGTGGAATTGAACTCCGGTCTCCTAGCTGTGAGGTCTGCGCGCTAACCACTCGACCACCGTGCAGCCTGGTCTGGAACTAATTAACTGCAATAAAAAGTATATATAACATTTATAACATTATGCAGTATCATTAAACACAAAAAAGCCTTTTTCTACTTTCTATATCATATATATATTTCTATATTATACTTGTTGTTTAAACAGCAGAGACCTGACCTTTTAACGTGTAAACCTGTCAACATATATATAATATATAGAAACATTTTGTTTTGTTTTTCAGGTTTTCAAAACCAAACCTAAAGGTTCTACTCTCATTTGTGTACTCCACTTTTTTTTATTTATTTATTTATTTTTTTGCAATGTGGCGACATGACAAACGACCTCCCTCTGAAGCATACGATATCTGGGCTTTCTATTTGTTCTTCGCTTCTCAAGTAGGCTGGACTTCCTCAAGCTCGCAGCAATTCTCACACTTTACCGTGGAATCAACGGCAATTTTAGAGACACTATTAGGAGTGGACTTTTTTTTTTATTCATGCAATCCGTCTTTTACAGTTCTTCCTAATTGACCTCATCCGAGGCAATGGGGGCTCTGTCAGACATCTCATACACTCGGAGCATGGATGATCATCGCTTTGTAGTGAGGCATTGTGAAATTAATTTTCCACAGGTGGTGGAAATGTCCTCTGGGCTGTCTGGGACCTTTGATCATGGCTGATTGTCTCCACCTTTCTGTCATTGGCTCCTCTCTGCAAGATGCATAATAAAGACTTCACTTTGCATGCGCACATTGTGAAGTGAGTGTGTGTGTGTGTGTGTGTGTGTGTGTGTGTGTGTGTGTCGGTGGAATCGAGTGCTGGCTTTGTCATCTTTGACCAGCTGGAAGTGAAGAGAGCAGCGTGTCAGCATGGCGGCGTGAAGCGATACGCTCGTTTTAGCTCTATTTGCAAAAGAACATCCGCAGGGCCGAGTCAGTTTGAGCTCTAAGTATTTTCTTTTTTTTTTGTTATGCTACATTCAATGACGGACAAAAAAAATACAAGAATACATTATTCTTACTGATTACATGACATGACATGACATGACAAAACACGACTATAGTCACATTTATACGTTTTTTATTTACAACATATTGCGCAACTGCAGGGTCTTGAGACACATGCTAACTCGCAAACTAGAGAGCTAGCGACCTAAACGGTAGCCTTCAAGTTATTTCCTTTCAACTTAAATAGCCAAAAACGTACCACTTCCACACGGATAGGGAGGATAACTATTAACAGTTATTTAACCTTTAACATGAACATTAATCAAACGTAATATTTTTTTCTGGGTACATGATACCATACAGCATCCATATCAAACTTACCACTTCCACACGGATAGGGAGGATAACTATTAACAGTTATTTAACCTTTAACATGAACATTAATCAAACGTAATAATTTTTTCTGGGTACATGATACCATACAGCATCCATATCAAACTTGCGCGGGCCGCACTAACATTAAACTTTCATATCAAGGCGAGGGGCCTCAAACTAGTGTCCTGCAGGCCACATTTGGCCCGTGGGCCGCGTGTTTGAGACCCCTGATCCATAGTATACCACATCATGTGTCAAACTTGGCAGTGGGATCAATGTGGTTCCAAGTGGAATGCCCTTGATGGTCTGACCAGAGATTGACATTTCCATATCCTTTAAAAATCAAGCTAGCCAATCACAGAAGCTCACAGAACAGGCTCCGCCCATCAGCCCAACACGATACTGTACATTCAATTGAATGATGATTTATTTCTAAGGCTTATTTTTATGATTTATATATTGCTATAATCCCCTCTCACATTCAGCAAAATGCTGAAAAACAGATCTATAGATTAATTAATCCATAATCCATCAATTATCCAAATGCCCGTCCTCTATACAGTCACGCATCCTGCCACCGAGATAGAGGTAGGCTATTATTACCTTCTAAACGATTCCTATTATATTCTAATGCATTAATCCCACAATTGTAATTGGTCGGCCAGGGGTCAGTTTTTGCAATAAAAAAAAGATTAATAATGTATGAAGCTGAGCAGTACATTTTTTTTTATCCAATTTGAGATTATATTTTGGGTTATTCTCTTCCGAGAAAAAGCTATTAACTAATATGTGTCATATTTTTGAAGGACTCCTAAATTAAGTTCCGTCAATGTGCAAAGATGTTTGGGAAGAAAGACACTGTCAACACACAGTTTATGGATTTTTATGGATTTTATGGACAAATAAAACATGTTGACTTTTAAAAGAAATCCAGGAATAACTATAACAGGAAGCTGAGATGGAGTCTATAAGGGAGCCGCATCATGGAGAGAAATTAAGGCCTTTACAATTTGAACGCAACAACAATCAAACTGTCTGGAAATCCTAATTTTTAGGAAAATTTACACCTCACATTTTGCACAAAAACTTGGAAGTGGAATCTGGATAGTGCTTGATATCAAGAGAGGGATCGGCATCCCTTCAGTTGATGCTAGCAGTACCTAATTCATGTATAGGTATCAGCACTTTAAACACATGAGGACCTAATATCGACCTATGAGGAACACCTTTCATTCATTCATTCATTCATTTTCTGCCGCTTATCCTCACAAGGGTCGCGGGGGTGCTGGAGTCTATCCCAGCTGTCTACAAGCGAGAGGCGGGGTACACCCTGGACTGGTGGCTAAGCCAATCACAGGGCACATATAGACAAACAACCATTCACACTCACATTCATACCTATGGATAATTTGGAGTCGCTAATTAACCTAGCATGGTTTTTTTTGGAATGTGGGAGGAAACCGGAATACCCGGAGAAAACCCACGCATGCACGGGGAGAACATGCAAACTCCACACAGAGATGGCAGAGAGTGGCATTGAACTCAGGTCTTCTAGCTGTGAGGCCTGTGTGCTAAACACTTGACTGCCGTGCAGCCCTCATGGATTTTTAGCTCCACAATATATTATGTTCTCTGAATTTCAATTGGGCGGCACGGCGGTCATGTGGTTAGCACGCAGACCTCACAGCTAGGAGACCAAGGTTCAATTCCTCCCACATTCCAAAAACATGCTATGTTAATTAGCCACTCCAAATTGTCCATAGGTATGAATGTGAGTGTGAATGGTTGTTTGTCTATATGTGCCCTGTGATTGGCTCGCCACCAGTCATCTGGGATAGGTTCCAGCATACCCCGTGACCGTATTGAGGCATAAAGAATGGCTGGATGGATGAATCACAATTTTAAATCTGAAAAAAACATTACGTTTCCATAATAAAGGCAACTAATTCATTAAATTGTCTTCATTTCCGATGGGAAAATTGAAATATGTACAAGTTCGATATCTAGGGCAGATTTCCGGCCGAGTAAAGTCAAGAAGGTGTCCAAAAATCTTCCCAGCAGACATAAATAATGAAATGTCATGCTTCGCTCGTGAGTCAAAACAACACGTAACATTATCTCACCAACCAACTTTTATTTAGTCCTTAATAAGTCATGCCAGTGCCAATTACAGTCAGCGTGACATTTCTTACAGCGCTTTCCTCAGATGTTTTCCCCAAGTCTTGAATGTCAACTCTCAAATGAAATTAGTTGAAAAGAAGGTGGCAGTTTCCATTTTGGGCAAACGCATACAGTTTAGGAACAAACCCTGAGGGACTCCTGAGAGAGAGACGAAAAAACCTCAAACACAAGAAGCTCCTTCTTGTGAACGGACTTTATGGACCTGGAGACCAAATGAAGTCAGCGTAGGACTAAATCAGGGTTCTCAAACATGCGGCCCGCGGGCCAAATGTGGCCCGCAGGACACTAGTTTGAGGCCCCCGCTTTGATATGAAAGTTTAATGTTATGGTTATGTTATTGATATGGATGCTGTATGGTATCATGTACCCAGAAAAAATTATTACGTTTGATTAATGTTCATGTTAAAGGTTAAATAACTGTTAATAGTTATCCTCCCTATCCGTGTGGAAGTGGTAAGTTTTTGGCTATTTAAGTTTAAAGGAAATAACTTGAAGGCTACTGTTTAGGTCGCTAGCGCTCTAGTTTGCGAGTTAGCATGTGTCTCAAGACCTTGCAGTTGCGCAATATGTTGTAAATAAAAAGTGTATAAATGTGACTATAGTCGTGTTTTGTCATGTCTACAGGGCTCTAATAATGCTTTGGTAATTTTTAATCTGAAAAAAATAATTTTTCTACCCACCAACTATATGTGGTTTCTTAAGTTTTTATTATTTGTCGTTTTATTATTATTATTATATTTTTTATTGATTACTGATTGATTGATTTTCTTTATTCTTGATTTGTTTATTTATTTTTAAATTTTTTAATTTTAAGTTTTTTTAATTTTTTTTTTTTGAAAACCTGATGTGGCCCAGTCTCACCCAGACCCGAGCTCCAGTGGCCCCCAAGTAAATTGAGTTTGAGACCCCTGGACTAAATAGTTCAGATAGAATAACTGCAGAATAACACCAACAAAGCTCAGGTGTTCTCCAACTGTTTAATGGCAAACGGGAAATTTGTTGCCTCACCCCGGGACCCTTATTTTTAACTATTAAAGCATTGCACAAAAACTGTGAGGGGGCGCAACGGAAGCAGACAAACAGACCCCTGAGGTATTTGGGGTCTCTAATGAGGAAGCACTGCTGTGAATTAAACGAATGGTACACGCACGTTAATAGTATTCACGTTAATGGCTAAATACTGTATGATTAACATTTACTGGATGTACTGACAATTGGATGCCTGCTGGATGCCAGAATTGTGGCTGTTTTTTTTTTTTTCATTTCACAACCACCCATTTTTAGACATAGAAACAAAAAAACAACAAACTTCATGATCAATAGTTGGAACCCCTGGGGAAAATTATTGTCAAAAATATGTCTCAGGTTTTTTTATGTCTCGGCCAAACAGTCCACCGAACAAACAAGTCAATGGAATCGGGTCCCTGAACACAGCATCCAAACGTGGGTGACCCGGTCTCTATGAAGAATCGATCATGGTTCTTTTAGAGTTGGGGTACAATGGAATCCCTTAGTCATCTGTTATTCATAGAATAAACACAGAACGATGAACAACTCCATTTCTGTCACCAAGCATTGATAAGGCGTTCAAGCGCACTACGTATTTCTGAGTATTCGGTATACTGTTTTATTTGAATTACACCTGCAAAATAAGCCACCACAATGTCGTGCACGGTGGTCAAGTGGTTAGCGTGCAGGCCTCACAGCTAGGAAACCCGAGTTCAATTCCACCCAATGTGGAGTTTGCATGTTCATGTGTGGGTTCTCTCCGGGTACTCCAGGTTTCCTCCCACATTCCAAAAAAACATGCTAGGTTAATTAGCGACTCCAAATTGTCCATAGGTATGAATGTGAGTGTGAATGGTTGTTTGTCTATATGTGCCCTGTGATTGGCTGGCCACCAGTCCAGGGTGTAACCCCGCCTCTCGCCCAAAGACAGCTGGGATAGGCTCCAGCACGACCCTAGTGAGGATAAGCGGTAGAAAATGAATGAATGAATGAGTTCTCCTCCTATTTTGTGTGGAAGTGGTAACTTTTTGGCTTCTTATTTTGTCTTTCCCCACCCTCGGCTATCTCTGTGTGGAGTTTGCATGTTCTCCCCGTGGATGCGTGGGTTTTCTCCGGGTACTCCGGTTTCCTCCCACATTCCAAAAAAACATGCTAGGTTAATTAGCGACTCCAAATTGTCCATAGGTATGAATGTGAGTGTGAATGGTTGTTTGTCTATACGTGCCCTGTGATTGGCTGGCGACCAGTCCAGGGTGTACCCCGCCTTACGCCCGAAGACAGCTGGGATAGGCTCCAGCACCCCCGCGACCCTCGTGAGGAAAAGCGGTAGAAAATGAATGAATGAATGTACTGTGTTTACACCTGTATGACAGTTCAGCATATTAAAATGTGATTTAAATGAATCCCCTTTCATATCATTTCCTGTAGGAATATTTGTTTTGAAATCGGAACAACTTGATAGTGAATCCGCGGCAAAACTTCAGCGATTCCGATGTCTTTAACACAACGATAGCGGAATCCTATCACTTATACTTCCTGTATCGCTCTACCTATCCAGTGCTGCATTCATGAATATCCATCACTTTGCATGGTTGTAAACATACAAATAAAATAATGTTGAATTAAAGCTGATTTATCACAGCACCCATGACAGACGATTTAATAATGAATCACAGAGCAAGAGAGCGCAGTGTTCAATTATTGATGTTGTTTGTGTCTATTGCAGAATGATATCATATGTAATCCCGCTAATGAGTTGTTGCTGTTGAAATAGTTATGAAGCAGAGGAGGCGCATCACGGGGGGAAGATGAGCAGAAAGTCAAACAGGCAAGACGAGGATGGTGGGGGTGGGGGGGATGTCAAAAAAAAAAAAAAAAGAGCTACGACGCAGAAGAGAAAAAAGGATTGTTCCACTGAGGCTTTGTTATTGTCATTTTCAATGTGCCACGTTTGTATATGTTCCATGCTGATTTAAAGCCCCCGTCATGTGGTGCATATCTATAGGACCGCAGGCCATCAGACATCACGCCTCCAAGATTACCACACTACCCCCCCTCCACCCCCCTTCACTCTTTTGGCCACTTCCTCTGCGCCTTTGACCCGCTCTGCTTACCTGGCCCTGGCTCGTAAATCTTGCCCCCTTCATCACGACCGTAAGTATCTTCTCTTTTCTACCCGGAGCTCTTCTGCAGCACAATTTATAACATCTGGGAAAAAAAAAAAAAAAAAAACACTTAGGGGTCTCAAACACGCGGCCCGCGGGCCAAATGTGGCCCGCAGGACACTAGTTTGAGGCCCCCGCCTTGATATAAAAGTTTAAGATTTGTACAAATCATAAAAATAATCCTTAGAAATAGCAGAAATAAATCATCATTCAATTGAATGTACAGTATCGTGTTGGGCTTATGGGCGGAGCCTGTTCTGTGCGCTTCTGTGATTGGCTAGCCTGATTTTTAAAGGATCTGGAAATGTCAATCTCTGGTCAGACCATCAAGGGCATTCCACTTGGAACCACATCGATCCCACTGCCAAGTTTGACACATGAAGTGGTATAGTACTTTGGATCAGGGGTCTCAAACACGCGGCCCGCGGGCCAAATGTGGCCCGCAGGACACTACTTTGAGGCCCCCCGCCTTGATATGAAAGTTTAATGTTAGTGCGGTCCGCGCAAGTTTGATATGGATGCTGTATGGTATCATGTACCCAGAAAAAATTATTACGTTTGATTAATGTTCATGTTAAAGGTTAAATAACTGTTAATAGTTATCCTCCCTATCCGTGTGGAAGTGGTAAGTTTGATATGGATGCTGTATGGTATCATGTACCCAGAAAAAATTATTACGTTTGATTAATGTTCATGTTAAAGGTTAAATAACTGTTAATAGTTATCCTCCCTATCCGTGTGGAAGTGGTAAGTTTGATATGGATGCTGTATGGTATCATGTACCCAGAAAAAATTATTACGTTTGATTAATGTTCATGTTAAAGGTTAAATAACTGTTAATAGTTATCCTCCCTATCCGTGTGGAAGTGGTAAGTTTTTGGCAATTTAAGTTTAAAGGAAATAACTCGAAGGCTACCGTTTAGGTCGCTAGCTCTCTAGTTTGCGAGTTAGCATGTGTCTCAAGACCCTGCAGTTGCGCAATATGTTGTAAATAAAAAGAGTATAAATGTGACTATAGTCGTGTTTTGTCATGTCTACAGGGCTCTAATAATGCTTTGTTCATTTTAATCTGAAAAAAATAATTTGTCTACCCACCAACTATATGTGGTTTCTTAAGTTTTTATTATTTGCCGTTTTATTATTATTATTTTTATTTATTACTGATTGATTGATTTTCTTTATTCTTGATTTGTTTATTTATTTTTCATCTTATTTTGTGCAGAAAAAAAATAAGATATTTGAGAACAGTGGAATGTTTTATCAGAGCTTTTATTGTAGAAAATCGGAACCAAAGCACTGAAAAAAATTGTATATTTTTCTGTTTTTAATAAATGCGTTTTTTTTTTTTTTTGGAAAACCTGATGCGGCCCAGCCTTGCCCAGACCCTAGCTCCAGTGGCCCCCAGGTAAATTGAGTTTGAGACCCCTGCTCTACAGTTTGCATTGATACCGTTTCCTTATATTTCAGGTGGTTTTGTCAAATATGTTCTGTAATATCGATGGTTATAAATCCATAGCATTGATTTAATGCAAATGTGATAAACAGCCAAAAGGGAATGTCACCATATTCCTAAACAACAAAAAGTCTCTGAAATTTGTGATCTATGGAGAATGGCAGACTACACACCACAACCATAATTTGCTGCTTAAAAAGATCTCAGCTCCCTTAGTGATGATTCCTTTGCTCTGGAAGAAATTAAATCCCCGGTGGGACTTACAGTACTTGGCGGGATGGGGTTGCTGTGTGGGGGCTGTGGGGTGTGTGGAATGTGTTTTGCATCATTTAATTATCTGGAAACAAATCAATCCCATCCGGCAAATTGGCTGGCGAACAGTCTAGGGCAGGGGTGGGCAAACTTTTTGACATTGATTTAACTGAATTGAGAGGGGGGGGGGGGGCAGTATATAGTACTATATATTTTATACATATAATTCTAACAATCCACCTGGAATTATTGTATCTGTAAAAATGTCATGTAACCTTCTATATGTGCTTGTTATGTTATGTTAAGTTTCAATAAAATACTTTGGAAAGAACGGGGCGGGCCGTATTCAAACACTTGGCGTCCCGGATGTGGCCCCCGGGCCGTAGTTTGCCCACCCTTGGTCTAGGGTGTACACCAAGCA
Source organism: Doryrhamphus excisus (assembly GCF_030265055.1). Classification (NCBI taxonomy): domain Eukaryota; kingdom Metazoa; phylum Chordata; class Actinopteri; order Syngnathiformes; family Syngnathidae; genus Doryrhamphus; species Doryrhamphus excisus. The sequence goes on from NC_080474.1 coordinate 19,406,828, forward strand.
GCTAGAATAGACTCCAGCATGGATGGACCCACAGAGTGTTGATGAATCATCATTTTATTCATTCATTCATTCATTTTCTACCGCTACCGGGTCGCGGGGGTGCTGGAGCCTATCCCAGCTGTCTTTGGGGCGAGAATTAACCTAGCAGGTTTCTGGAATGTGGGAGGAAACCGGAGTACCAGGAGAAAATCCACGCATGCACGGGGAGAACACGCAAACTCAAAACACAGAGATGGCCAAGAGTGGAATCGAACTCGGGTCTCCTAGCTGTGTGGCCTGCACGCTAACCACTCGTCCAAATTCAGCACTCATTCATTCATTCATTTTCTACCGCTTATCCTCACAAGGGTCGCGGGGGTGCTGGAGCCTATCCCAGCTGTCTTTGGGCGAGAGGCGGGGTACTAACCACTAACCACTCGACCGCCGTGCCGCCTTAAAATTAAAAAAAAAAACTATATTAGGAAAGCAGGAAGTGAACAAATGTAACAGTTACTGATTGTAAAAGTACCAGATGGAGGGGTAGGATTTAATAAGCTTTGCTTCTTCCTACTCCTTTTGGACATGTGGAACTGTGAACTGATTATGTGATGCATTCAATTGTAATCTGATGCATGTTCAAATGAAATAAAACCATTAGCATTAGCATTAGCATTAGCATTAAATTACCATTACCATTACTCTACAAACGACCAATTCTCTAGTTAGACTGAATGGTTTACGTTATTTGGGTGAGGTTTGGCGGGCCAAATGAAAGGCTTTGGCAGGCCCCACCTGTTGGGGACCGCCGACCTTGACAATACATTCATTCATTCATTTTCTACCGCTTTTCCTCACAAGGTTTGCAGGGGGTGCTGGAGCCTATCCCAGCTGTCTTTGTGCGAGAGGCGGGGTACACCCTGGACTGGTGGCCAGCCAATCACAGGGCACATATAGACAAACAACCATTCACACTCACATTCATACCTATGGACAATTTGGAGTCGCTAATTAACCTAGCATGTTTTTGGAATGTGGGCGGAAACCGGAGTCAAACCCACACATGCACGGGTAGAACATGCAAACTCCACACAGAGATGGTCCGAAAGTGGAATTGAACTCGGATTTCCTAGCTGTGAGGCCTGCGTGCTAACCACTAGTCCACCGTGCAGCTTTACGCCAACACCTAAAACTGTAATCCAAAAGTTCAGTGACTGGAAAGTAACATTGGGTTATTGGTCGGACCGTTATTGGACGCAGTTATTGGAACTATTTCCTCACGATGTCTGCATGCATTACATCATCCACAGAAGTTATGTTTATTCAATTATGCAGACAGGCCAAGAGTTTTAATACATGTAGTTTTGATCTCTCCTCTACAGGATATCTCTGAAATCCTACAAATCCTTTGAGTAAATCTTGTACAAATCATCTGAGCGTGTAGTGCATGTTGATCCTCCCAGCGTGACCACAGATCTACTGTAAGTCCGTGTATGGCTGCAGTTCAGCACATTGGCAGCGTCCCGATGCGACTGTGCCCACCGTCGCCTTTGCCTGAATCGGTCCTTGCCGGATTTCACAGGCTTTTTGCAGACCAAAATGTTTGATTTTACACCACAAAGTTGTGGCAAAAGTTGCATTATTTTTTAAAGATATTCTATTCAATCTTTGAATATAATATATATAAAAATTATAATTGGCATTTTGTAATCCTGTCACCAAAAGACAAAGTAATATAACGTAAGGTAATGTCAGTGTTTTGTGTCATTACTGCCACCTAGTGACCGGAATACTACATACATTTGTATTTTAATACTGTATGTTTTGACTATAGGAGAAGTGGTGACCACGCAGGCCTCACAGCTAGGAGACCAGCCAATCACAGGGCACATATAGACAAACAACCATTCACACTCACATTCATACCTATGGACAATTTGGAGTCGCTAATTAACCTAGCATGTTTTTGGAATGTGGGAGGAAACCGGAGTACCCGGATGAAAGCCCACACATGCACGGGGAGAACATGCAAACTCCACACAGAGATGGCCGAGGGTGGGGAAAGACAAAATAAGAAGCCAAAAAGTTACCACTTCCACACAAAATAGGAGGAGAACTCATTCATTCATTCATTTTCTACCACTTATACTCACAAGGGTCGCAGAGGGGGGTGCTGGAGCCTATCCCAGCTGGACTGGTGGCCAGCCAATCACAGGGCACATATAGACAAACAACCATTCACACTCACATTCATACCTATGGACAATTTGGAGTCGCTAATTAACCTAGCATGTTTTTGGAATGTGGGAGGAAACCGGAGTACCCGGATGAAAACCCACACTTGCACGGGGAGAACATGCAAACTCCATACAAAGATGAACAAGGGTGGGGAAAGACAAAATAAAAAGCCAAAAAGTTACCACTTCCACACAAAATAGGAGGAGAACTCATTCATTCATTCATTTTCTACCACTTCTACAACATCCTCACGAGGGTGCTGGAGCCTATCCCAGCTGTCTTCTCGCGAGAAGCGGGGTACACCCTGGACTGGTGGCCAGCCAATCACAGGGCACATATAGACAAACAACCATTCACACTCACATTCATACCTATGGACAATTTGGAGTGGCTAATTAACCTAGCATGTTTTTTGGAATGTGGGAGGAAACCGGAGTACCCGGATGAAAACCCACGCATGCACGGGGAGAACATGTAAACTCCACACAGAGATGCCCGAGGGTGGGATTGAACTCTGGTCTCCTAGCTGTGAGGTCTGCGCGCTAACCACTCAACCGCCGTGCCACCAATACGGTAATTCTTTTCAGAAAAAAACGTGATATATTGAGGGAACGATAATCGACGTTCCTTTTTTCAGATTATAGAGCCAATAGCAGGGCTGCAGCCAGGAATTCTGGGCTTTTTATATTTTTCGGCGGCCCCTGGCAGTCAGGGGCCATAATAATTGTCCTAACTTATTTTTCCACTCACATTACCAGGATTGTGTTTGATTTGGTATTTTTTTTTGCTGCCCAGGGTTCACTTTGAAGGTGAGGTTAAGTGATTGTCTGAAAAGTCATCCCAGTGGATCCTTGTCCAAACCTCAGACTCTCATAAGTCAACTGGAAAGCCAGTAACCTTTGAACCCCCGTGTAGCGTCAAATCAATAATAGGCCGCAGTGTCTTGGTCCTGCTGCCCCCACTTGCCCCCGAGGCTCAGTGCAGGAAAGGCTCCCGACTTCAGGAGGGGCGGCTGTCATTAAAGTTGTAAATCTTGAAAAGTTGGTAGCTGTTAGTTAGTCATTGGCTCTAATTGGACACTAAATACAGCAACTAGGACGATGCTAATGTACTTTTAACAGTGAAGTAAGCTTTCAAATACATTACTACTGGTGTTTTTCCACCAGGAAGGAATGCACCAGTGAAAAAAAATGTGTTAAATACCCTGCTGTATGATAATAGTTATGTGTTGTTCAAACTGGGTCGAACCACTTTCAAAGCACACAGTCTCAACCTGCTTGTAGCCCGTAGGTCAGGGGCCTCAAACTCAATTTACCTGGGGGCCACTGGAGCTAGGGTCTGGGTGCCAATCACAGGGCACATATAGACAAACGACCATTCACACTCACAAATAAAATAAAATAAAATAAAATAAAATAAAATAAAATAAAATAAAATAAAATAAAATAAAATAAAATAAAATAAAATAAAATAAAATAAAATAAAATAAAATAAAATACAATAAAATAAAATAAAATAAAATAAAATAAAATAAAATAAAATAAAGAGATAAGATAAGATAAGATAAGATAAAATAAGATAAGATAAGATAAAATAAGATAAAATAAGATAAGATAAGTTAAGATAAGATAAGATAAGATAAGATAAGATAAGATAAAATAAAATAAAATAAAATAAAATTAAATTAAATTAAATTAAATTAAAAATTAAAAAAATATTAAAAACTGAAAAAATTTTTTTTTTACTGGTCTCAAATATCTTAATTTTATCTTAAATATCTTAAAATTAAAATTAAAAATTTCTGGGTTCATGATACCATACAGCATCCATATCAAACTAACATTAAACTTTCATATCAAGGCGGGGGCCTCAAACTAGCATCCAGTGTGCCGCATTTGGCCCGTGGGCCGCCAGTTTGAGACCCCTGCCGTTGGTCATGAGTAATTCAGTGTCTGACTTCTTCTAAGGATAGCTCAGCTTCCGTCTTTTTCTGCTCTTTCTATTCCTGTTTACCTGTTGTTGTTGTTGTTGTTTTTAAATGACCTTGAGCAAGGAAACGAAGGCAAAAGAAGAGGAACACTCTGATCACATTTTGCATTTCTGTTTTCTCTTCCCGAATGGGATTTTCAGGTGGAATAACACATTAACATGGTAATGGATGACACCATCGTCATGTTTTATGGCAGTGATGTATTTTATGCAGGCAGAGATGACATAACGCCATCGCCACCTACCTTGCCAACATCTTTATTGCTTGCAGCTTTAGTGACAGAATGAGAGCAGACGTAAAGCGTATTATAACCTAAATTACAAGTTCAATAATTGAAGACTTGTGTTATTCAAGACGTCCTAACGACATGTGGATTGGAAAGACTTAGAGTGTGTCTTTGTTGTCCATTTGTGAGATCAGAGGTCACTATTATTTTAAATTTAGAATAGTATTTTTATAGTTTACTGGTCTGATTTTTGATATATTATAACATCATGTTTTACCACCCTCGGTCATGTTTGTGTGGAGTTCTCCCCATGCATGTGTGGGTTTGACTCCGGTTTCCTCCCACATTCCAAAAACATGCTAGGTTAATTAGCGACTCCAAATTGTCCATAGGTATGAATGTGAGTGTGAATGGTTGTTTGTCTACATATATGTGCTCTGTGATTGGTTGGCCACCAGTCCAGGGTGTACCGCTTATCCTCACGAGGGTCGCGGGGGGTGCTGGAGCCTATCCCAGCTGTCTTCGGGCGAGAGGCGGGGTACACCCTGGACTGGTGGCCAGCCAATCACAGGGCACATATAGACAAACAACCATTCACACTCACATTCATACATCATACATCACAAATAAAATAAAATAAAATAAAATAAAATAAAATAAAATAAAATAAAATAAAATAAAATAAAATAAAATAAAATAAAATAAAATAAAATAAAATAAAATAAAATAAAATAAAATAAAATAAAATAAATAAAATAAAATAAAATAAAATAAAATAAAAAATATTAAAAACTGAAAATGTTTTTTTTTTTTACTGTTCTCAAATATCTTAATTTTATCTTAAATATCTTAAAATTAAAATTAAAAATAAAAATTTCTGGGTTCATGATACCATACAGCATCCATATCAAACTAACATTAAACTTTCATATCAAGGCGGGGGCCTCAAACTAGCATCCAGTGTGCCGCATTTGGCCCGTGGGCCGCCAGTTTGAGACCCAGATTCTCGCACCGGCCACACTAACATTATACTTTCATGTCAAGGTTTGAGACTCCTAATTTAGAAGGTGTAGTGTTGCTAAAATGCGGGGACTGTGCTCACATTTAAGATAATATAAGTTGTCCTTGGCCAGCTCACTAGAATCTGACAAATTCAGTCATTAAGGTCCACAAGAGTGTGATGCAAGGATGAACAAGCGAGTCTCTCGGAAACTATATATCACACAGCTGCAGTGCAGCATAGGAACCTGTCAACTCGTCATGCATTAACCTCGCCTGCAGAGGCGAGCCTGCTGGGGATGTTGAGAAAAAAAAAAAATCAGTGCTGAGATTCATCTGAGAATAATTATCTGGTATTTTAAAAAAAATGCACAACATCTCCTGTTTTAAAGATGTTTGCAGATGTTTCTGAGGCGATCGAGCCTCTCGATTTTAGAACCACAATCAAAAAGACATCCCCGGTCCTTCTTCAGATGTGACCTTCTTCTTGCATCTGCTTTCTACCTCTCAATTACACTTTGCTATAATATCTGACCAGCCGTGACTAAAAAGTCCTCTTGCGTGTAAAAAGGGTCTACTGGAAAAGTGAATGGACCATGTAAAGGCGGGAGCGAGAGGGGGGGGGGCACCCGACTGTGCTCATACAGGAGACAACAGCTGAGGGACATCAGTCTATTTTTATTCTCCCCAGTCGTGTCTCACAAGGAGGTTGGAGGGTTATTTGGGCGCTCACAATCAGGGGTCACGTGACCTCACTCATACATGTTTAAACTTTAAATTCCACTTGTGGAGGAACGTTCCAGTGGAAAGTAATTCACCGACCCAACATATGAAATCAAAGTCAGTGGTGGTTTTATTCTCTAAGTTCTGCATTTCAGAATAGTGGAGGCTATTTTAAGGAAACTTGGGTTCGTTCCCGCAGGGATTCAAACGCAAACCCTGACATTAAATGATCAAGGCAAAATAGACTCTTAAGTGGGTTGAATGTAAACAGAAAATATCACTGACTAAATATCAATGTCTGTATCATTTCCTTACACGAAACATGCAAATATTGAAAATAATTGAGGTGGCTCATGATGAATTAATTTTGATTTCTTTGATCATGTTTTGTTTTTATTTAGATAATAATTAATTTTTTAAAATAATTATGGATTAATATAATGTGGATAACATTGCTTAATTTTAATATATTTTAATATATGTATTTTAAAAGAAAATTATGAATACGCAAAATGTTTCATTTTGATTCAGGAATTATTTTTTCCTGAATCAAAATGAATTCAGGAATAATTTTGTCCTGAATCAAAATGAATAAAACAGTGCTATAATAAAAAACAATGATATAAAATAAATTAAATTTATTTATTTATTTATTTATTTAATTATTTAAATTAAAGCACACATGCATAATTTTAATTAACAAAACATTTTGGTATTAATAAGAAATAGTTATTAAAGCCATGAAACATTTTCCGTATTAATAATTTTCTTTTAAAATATATATATTTAATGATTAAAATTAAGTAATGTTATCCACATTATATTAATCCATATTTATTTAAAAAATTGAATTAATATGTAAATAAAAACAAAACTTGATCAGAAATCAAAATTAATTCATCATGAGCCACTTCAATTGTTTTCATTATTTGCATGTTTTCCTGTAAGGAAATGATATTTAGTCAGTGATATTTTCTGTTTACATTCAGGAAAAAATAATAACAAACATGTTATCTATTAATTGAAAAAATATTTGAATATATTTTTGTAGAAATAATAGTGAATGTTTTTTAATCATTTTGCTTATTTTTTTTTCTGAAAATATTTTATTTAATACTGCCAATGACTAATTTGTGGTATGAGACGGCTATAATGCATTAGTTTTGTCTATTTGGTTTTCTTTATAAACACCAAATAAATGCTAAAGAAGGCGTCCAACATGGAGGAACACAGCATCACGTGATGTGTTCAGGTTCCCATTACAACACCCAGAGAGGAACCCCCATTGAAGAGATACAGTAAAGTCAAGCCCCTCCTTTGGGGGTGAAAGCCCCTCTGCAAGTTGACTTGAGTCCACGCTCCTTTTTTTTCCCCTCAACACACACACACCCGCGCACACACACACGCGCACACATTAGCGGAGGAGTTTCCAGTTTATCCCGGGACTCACAAACACACCCCCACGCACAGGGAAACCGATGGGATGCTACTAAAGCCGGCTGTGGATTGGATCATTTTAAGACTTTTTGTGTGTTTTTGTTGTTTCTTTACCACCGTGACAACTTTGGGAGGACTTTTTTTTAATTCGTCAAAGACGGAGCAAATGGGTGGCTCAAGTAGGTAACAGGTTTGAAAAAAAAATCCACGCAAGTTTCTGGGACTACAAATACGTATTTGATGGGAAAAATGGATAAGTCACACCATCGGACTGAAGGATTTTAAGGTAAGCTTTTAACTATTTACTAAACTAAACTAAACTATATCAATACAAAATATAATGATAATAATTTTATCCAGCTAGCAAACCACGAGAAACTAGCATAGTGGAATGAATGGTTTATATGAAACTAAACTATATTAATACAAAATATAACGATAATAATTTTATCCAGCTAGCAAACCACGAGAAACTAGCATAGTGGAATGAATTGTTTATATGCGACTAAACTATATTAATACAAAATATAATGATAATAATTATATCCAGTTAGCAAACCACGAGAAACTAGCATAGTGGAATGAATGGTTTATATGAAATTAAACTATATCAATACAAAATATAACGATAATAATTGTATCCAGCTAGCAAACCACGAGAAACTAGCATAGTGGAATGAATGGTTTATATGAGACTAAACTATATCAATACAAAAGATAATGATAATAATTTTATCCAGCTAGCAAACCATGAGAAACTAGCATAGTGGAATTAATGGTTTATATGAAACTAAACTATATTAAAACAAAATATAATGATAATAATTATATCCAGTTAGCAAACCACGAGAAACTAGCATAGTGGAATGAATGGTTTATATGAAACTAAACTATATTAATACAAAATATAATGATAATAATTTTATCCAGCTAGCAAACCATGAGAAACTAGCATAGTGGAATGAATGGTTTATATGAGACTAAACTATATCAATACAAAATATAACGATAATAATTGTATCCAGCTAGCAAACCACGAGAAACTAGCATAGTGGAATGAATGGTTTATATGAGACTAAACTATATTAATACAAAAGATAATGATAATAATTTTATCCAGCTAGCAAACCACAAGAAACTAGCATAGTGGAATGAATTGTTTATATGAGACTAAATTATATCAATACAAAAGATAATGATAATAATTTTATCCAGCTAGCAAACCATGAGAAACTAGCATAGTGGAATTAATGGTTTATATGAAACTAAACTATATTAAAACAAAATATAATGATAATAATTATATCCAGTTAGCAAACCACGAGAAACTAGCATAGTGGAATGAATGGTTTATATGAAACTAAACTATATTAATACAAAATATAATGATAATAATTTTATCCAGCTAGCAAACCATGAGAAACTAGCATAGTGGAATTAATGGTTTATATGAGACTAAACTATATCAATACAAAATATAACGATAATAATTTTATCCAGCTAGCAAACCACGAGAAACTAGCATAATGGAATGAATGCTTTATATGAAACTAAACTATATTAATACAAAATATAATGATAATAATTTTATCCAGCTAGCAAACCACGAGAAACTAGCATAGTGGAATGAATTGTTTATATGAAACTAAACTATATTAATACAAAATATAACGATAATAATTTTATCCAACTAGTAAACCACGAGAAACTAGCATAGTGGAATGAATCGTTTATATGAAACTAAACTATATTAATACAAAATATAACGATAATAATTGTATCCAGCTAGCAAACCACAAGAAACTAGCATAGTGGAATGAATGCTTTATATGAAACCTATATCAATACAAAAGATAATGATAATAATTGACCTGAAAGTCAGAGAGTGGTTACTAGTGGTGTTAATATTTTGACTAGACTATAAACCACTTTTAGAATGTTGCCTGCCTTTCCACATTCTTGCATAAAACACATGACATGAAAGTGTCAATCAAAAATGGAATCTTATTTGATACAGCATTGGATGTCAATTGTTTGTGCAAGAGTGCTTAACGTTATGCATCACATGTGCTCTACTTTCTCACAAGCAAATTAGTCCAGCAGGCCTGAAGTTGCATTTGGTTTAGGGACAGGTGCAATAACAGTAGGCTGTGCCCAAACATGAGGTAGCCATGTGTTGCAAAGCGCCATGCAAATTAAAAGTGTCTCAACCTATATCACGTCAAAACAATCATCCTTTCAATGAGGTCTTTATCGTCCCATCAGCGCTAACCTTAAAGATGAAGATGTATCCCGGTCATGTGTGTGTCCTGGCTGCTGCACTCTTGGCCCTCCTGGCTCCCGGGGCCCAGGCTTGTCCCAGGAGCTGTAACTGCTACCAGGCCAGCGAAGTCCACTGTACTTTCCGTTCTCTGCTCACCGTCCCTCCCGGATTGCCCGTACACACACGTCGCATCAACTTGGGGTAACGGCTGCACACAAAGTTTGTCAGATGGTGTATTTTGTTTACTGCGCTAACACAGAGAGGAGGTGTCAAACCACAACACAGTGGAAGTAAAGAATGTTTGTTAAGTTGATGATGATCTGTGTTCTTTTTGGTGGGGGTGGTGTGTGGGGGTGCACCTGCAGATTCAATAGCATCAGCAGGATCCATGACGGTTCGCTCGCCCGGTTGGAGAGGTTGGAGCTTTTGATGCTGCACAGCAACGTCATCTACAGCCTGCCGGATGCACTGTTCAAAGACCTGAAATCACTGCAGGTAAACTGGGACTCCATGTGAGGCTGAACATAAGGACCCTTCACTTTTGAATATATGGCTGTTATATGACCCTGGGCTGCGTATTGTTGAAGGCAATTGCGATACAGTGTATCAGGAAAATATGTATTTTGTCATAGAGTACATTTAACCCCTTACTGTGTAGGTCAGGGTGCCAAAAGTGCAGCCTGGGGGCCATTTGAGGCTGGCAACTTGTTTTTTTATTGGCACACTGTACATTGTAGAAATGAAATGATACCAAAAACCCAGCAGAAAATGCTAAATGTAAATAGACGGGTGATGGACTGGTTCCTATTTCCATGGCTAAAAATAACCAATTAGCTAAAATTGAAACACTTATATGCTAGGACTACGTTAAAAAGCCATAGCATTTCAGTATGTGGAATCAAACTCTGGAATGGATTGAGTAAGACCCTCAAACAATGCACAACGATGAGCCAATTCAAGAAACAATACAAGCAGTTGATGTTTGCTAAATACAAGGATGAAGAGTCTTGAACCAGTCATGATGTGCTGTACATATCACTATATTGACAGTTACTATGGTAACCATTATGTCATTGGATGCTCATATCACCTCCTACTTCGGTACGTGACAAAAATAAAATAAACAAAAAACTTAAACTATATTAAGAAAGCAGGAAGTGAACAAATGTAACAGTTACTGATTGTAAAAGTACCATATGGAGGGGTAGGATTTAATAAGCTTTGCTTCTTCCTACTCCTTTTGGACATGTGGAACTGTGAACTGATTATGTGATGCATTCAATTGTAATCTGATGCATGTGCAAATGAAATAAAACCATAACCATAACCATGTACAAGATGTATGCTAATCAGAAAATGTGCATAAATGTGAAGCAAAATTTTTTAAAGTTTTATTCAGCCCTATTTATTGTCCTCCATCAACCAGGAAGTAAACTGCTAACTAAAAAAAAAGTGATAAAAATGACACTCTTTATGTTATTATAGTCACATCTGGTAATTATAACTTTGCTAAAACAGCAATTCTTAACAGTTGCCTCAGACAAAGGCACATTGTTTATTCAGATTTGAAAATCTTTTGGGTTATGTGAATGATGTCTAGAGTTGGACGCCTGCAGGGATGAAATGCAGCTATTGCATAAGACAGCAGTCCATTAAACTCACAGTGGGCATGTTAAAAGAAACCTGAAGGCATGAGATTTTACCCAAGTCATTGGCGCCTTTCATTTCCCAGGAAAATGAGGATGTATTAGCCGCAGTGTGACAATAGAATACATTTTTCTGTATGCTGACATCTCCACGTGCTAAAATTGTCAGCAGCTGGAAAATATGTACCCAGCCACCCCCAGGGAGATGATTTATCTTCACAGAAAATCCACAATATGTTTTTCATCATCGTGGACCCTCTTGCTTTATTGTCAGCTTTATTCCCAGGACCTGACAATGGACACCGGAAGAGTACGAGTCCTCAGTTTAAAATGCAAACTTGTTCTCCTGTCATTTAATATAACCATCTGCTCCTTCCGCAGATACTAAAACTGAGCTACAACAAGCTGACAGAGATCCCTTCATCCCAGACCTTTTTTGGCCTGACCTCGCTACTGCGTCTGTACTTGGATCACAACCACATCCAGTACATCCACCCTCGGGCTTTTCTCCAGCTGCCAAACCTCCGTTTGCTCCGTCTGCAAGGGAACGGGCTGCATCAGCTTCATCCCCAAGCTCTGTGCACGGTTTCCCTCCTCAACACTTTCTACTTTTCTACACTCAGGTCGGTCGTAAGCCACAATTAGCTCATATTTGCATGAAAACAGTCGTATTTGTAGCTTTTCTTGCCACTTTGCGGTCCTACATGTTCTTAGATCGTCTGTGATTTACAATATGCTGCATTCAAGATCGCTGGAAAGTTGGGAACATTGAGGTTCCACCTCAAAGCATTCCAGTCAAACGTAAACAAAAAACATTTACAATAGCTTTGTTTGTCAAGAGACAATTTATTTCTGGCAGCTTTGATTTTTCTTTTTTTTTTTTTTTACATGTAACCAAGAGCAGAAAACAGATGCTTTATCTATACGTCAAATTTTAATAGAAAACAGTTTTTTCATAAATGTAGCGCCATTGTGAGGCATTGCCATTGTGTGGTGACATCAGAAGTATTTTTCTAGTCGGGCCTTTACTGCGGCTAACTGCGGTATTTACTGTCTTTCATCTTCTTTGCTGACACACCGTAAATCTTGAAACATGTTCCCCTGTGTAGGCACTTAGATCTGTCCAACAACAGTCTACGCACCCTCCCCAGGACCACCTTTCAGACCGCCCCCATGCTGGAAACAGTAGCGCTGCAGGCCAATCCCTGGAGCTGTGACTGCAGGATGAGTTGGTTCCCCACCTGGCATTTTACTCACCAAGGTTTGCTCTTACTGAAGATTTTGAGTTTGCCTTTAATTTAGTCTTGTTGTCACTTAATAATGGCCACTTTTTATGTGAGTAAAATGAAAATAAAGGTGAGGAGCAAGAGAAATGGAAAGGATTAGCATCAGGAATGAAGATAAAAATGTGAAAGTCACTTTCCGACTGATTGACAAGCCTGTGATATGTTTTATAACTTGTATGTATTCGCATTCAAATACATCAAATGACATTTTTGTACACTTTTGACATCTCTTTCATCTGATTGAAATCAAGTTCCCTCTTTTTCCTCGTATTCTCAATCTCTGGTTTATTTCAGGCATTCACGAGGATGCAATAGAAGACAAGAATTTGAAATGTTTCTCCTTGACATGCTAGACTTAACCTCCCATGACTAATATATTGGCAGCATTGTGTGCAGGCTGTTGAAACAAAGGCTAACGCTTGCTGCGGAATAATTAGGTTTTGCATATTTACGATTTATGAGCAGATTAAGTAACCATATCGAATTAGTAAGTGATATGAAGTGTAATTAATAGTACAGAAGAGCGTGCGTGCAAAATCTGGCATAAGTGACACGCACAGACGGATGAAATGTGCACATTATCATATAATGTATAAGGGATCACTTCCTCTTATCTCTTTTTGTCTGTCTTTTCAACTAGAACTATTGAAATGTGCCGGAGGTCCTCAATGTCCAATATGCGAATCACCAAGTGCACTTCAAGGTCAAAACCTGCTAGAACTGAAAGATCTGACCTGCAAATCCCCTGTGATTTTCCTACGAGGAGAAGAAACGCATCCTGAGATGGAAGTCACTGAAATTCAACCTGGTGAATCCTTCCGAAAGCCTTTAGGCAATGCTTCCCTTGGGCTGTCGGACCAAGAGGGGAACAGTGTCCAACTACGCTGCAGCATCACTCACTCGGCGGACTCCCAGAATGAGTTTCCTGCCCCGGATCTCTCCCTTTCCTCTTCTTCTCCTGTCGCCATGGCATTGTCTCTCACTCTGGAATGCCCCATGGAAAGAGCGAGCCATGAGAGTCTTTGGAGGATCCTGGCTTACTATAGTGAGACTGCAGTGCAACTTGAGAGGGAAATCATGTCGAATAAACCTCCAGATTTGGCATACCGCTATAGGCAAACAACCGAGTCGGAGGGTTACTATAATACTGGAGTCAAAGCCACCGTCCAAACAGGACCGCACTGGTTAATGCAGGAGGCAATCGGAATTCAGCTCAACAGAGCACAGTCTAGTCGGCATGCGGTCAGCCTGATATACTCCACAAGGGTTTCTGCTCGTCCTGACCCCACAACAGATCCAGCGTCATCTGACACCGCTTCTCACCCATGGGTACTCATTTCAACTAACCGTACCGCCACAGCGCTAGCAGCTATAGCAGGTTCCAGGCTGGAGCTCCCCTGCCCTCTTCTAAGTTCTGGTAATCCCCAAGTACATTGGCTTCTCCCTGACGGATCAAAACTTACTTCGCCTTCCGGTAGTCATGATGGTAGGATTCAGGCCTCTGACACCGGGCTCCTGCTGCGGAAGGTGGAAGTCTCAAATACAGGGCTTTACTACTGTTTAGCCCAGGCTGGAACTGATTCAGATCTTCTCCCTATACGCCTGATAGTCGAGGAGTCCTCTGCACCACCGACAGGTGAGCAAGTTGGACCTCCTGTCACAGGAGAAGCTGGACAGCCCGTAAGTCTATCTTGCAGGGTATCTGGTTCACCGGAACCACACACAAGTTGGGTGTTACCAAATGGAAATATAGTTCGGAAGGGACTAGCAGTATCAGGTGGACTTATGATGCAATCAAATGGGAGTCTATTTCTTTACAACCCCTCTCGGAGAGATGCCGGTCAATACCGTTGTGTTGCTGTCAACCAGTACGGTAGCGCCTCCTTGTCCACGAACCTAGAAATAAACCCACGGAAGTCTCTGTCTCTTGGAGATGTCCCAGTGGGGCCACAGTCAGCCTCTGGACGATCAACAAAGATACGAGCACCGCTATTACATCCAATAGAGGAAGGATCAGGGGATGAAGTTGAGGAGGAAAAAGAGAACACTATTGTCGGTAATAGGAATCACCCAAGACCCAATTCAAACAGACGATTCCAAGTCGGTAAATCCCCAAGACGAGGGTCTTTCAGAGAAGGTTTCTTGAGGAGAGGAGGGAGGCCGATGTCACCGGAGCAGAGAAGAAACCGCTATGAGAACAGGCCTAGAATCACCACAAACAAACAAAAAATAGACCCTCAAAAATGGGCCGACTTACTGGCAAAGATACGTCAGAAGACTACGCTCGCTAACAACAGTGACGATATCACAACAGAGAGACCCATCGCAAAACCATCACGAGGAGAAGAAAACACAGAAAGAAACGAACATGTTGATGACACAAACATCGAGGGAGCAGACGGATCAGAAATTGAAGGGTCGTCAGTCGATGACGCTATTGTGCGAGAGGAAAGTCTACATCCTACTTATCCCACTCAGACAATAAACGACGTAACACGAGTGGAAACTAGGACAAAAACAGACACTGAGAGACAAACAGACCGCGGGTCCTTGAAAACACAAACACACGAGAACGAGGCTGTAACACAGCTCCCCGAAACAACACGGACAAATCCAGTCACCTTAACACCAACCTTTGGAACTAATGAAATTGACCCAGATCCAGCTGGAGGAGAGGAACAGGAAGTTAACCCCACCTCCTCGACAGTCAGACCTTCAAAACCACAGAGGGGATTCATGCCTAATTTAGTTCCAAAAACACGGCCTCAAAGCCCGTGGAACTCTCGCAGGAGGATCGGACAGCGGAGGCGAGTCATCGGCAGGCCAAGGGGGCGACCTATGACACCACCGCGACCTCTGCCTGATTCTCCAAAACATGGGACAACTGTCACTCTAGTGTCGAAATTCACCACGTCTCTACCGACTACGGAGAAAGAGACTGCTAATACTCAAACTACTTTTTCTTCTCCAAAAGTTACCATTGTGAATCCGACGATTCCTACCACTCTTGATATCACCACTTCAACATTCAACTTGCCCTCACAGACTCCTTCCACCCGGACTCCATTGACCCACATTCACACGGAGACACACACAGACATGACTGCAGTCTTTAAATCCCAATCACCAGTGACTGATGACTCTTATGATGCACACACAAAAACACAAAAAACCTCAAGCGTCAATGATGATGGATCATCGGGCACAGGAGGTGAAGGCCTGGAAACTAAACTTGATGTTGGACGGAACGTGTCTCCTATCCTCACCACACTACCCTCCACTGTTTCCTTGGCAACTCCTTCAGTCAGTCCCACAAATAACTACGTTACCAGCGGTATTGGTGTTGCAGCTCTAGATGACACACTTTCAACACCGAGTACATTGGAACGTTTTAGTCCATCGACAATGTCTCCCGTAACTACATCTGTTTACAGCACTGCCAAACATGCCACGTCTTCAACGCTTACATCTACGGCTCCCACAACTGTTATATATTCTTCCACTACCCTCCCCACGAGTACAACTTTCAGTGGTACAGATGCAGCAGATCCATTCCAAGCTAGTTCCCAAATGAATTTAGTTACTTCTACGTTTGGTGCCACCTCGGCCAAAATGAAATTAACTCCAACCAGTAGTAACTACAACTCTGCTTCCACCACAACAATAACTTCAAGCACTTCCACGTCATCCAGAGAGAGGCCAAGCACCGGCCAGGTCAACCCCAAAGGGAGGCCTGCGTCTGGCGCTTGGAACCAGAGTCGACCCCCAACTGACTGGAGAAACCCCGGAGCTAATTTCATTCCAGATTCACACAGCAGCAGGCCACAGTGGTCTCCATCCCCTCTTCCTGCCTCCCCACGGGTGAGTCTTAATGGATTTTTTTTTTTTTTTTTTTTAAACGATTTAAGCCAAATGTGTCGTAAAGCCCACACATACGACAGTAACAAAGATAATAAAAACACTTTAATTTGAACAAACTCAATTATTTACAAATCTCTGCGGTCTTTTCAGTCATTTAGAAAGTTTTGACATTTCTTTTAGGGCATACTTAAAATGTAGATTTGACATTGGGCCAGAAAACAGTTATAGGCAAACACACTCAACCCAAATGTGCAAGCCAAGGGGGCAAAAAAGCTTAGCAGAAAATGCATGATAAATCTGAAAATAGTCTAATCTGTGATCACATGACCTGCTGCTATTAAACCTAAGGGATGTTTATGGCAGTTCTTCAATTTCTGGGATTTTTCAGCACGCTGTCAATAAGCAGAGATGAAAAACACATGCATCCATTACAACAACATTATGCATCATCAGAGTCTAATCCCACGGGATTTATTGCAATAAGACTTTAATTCATTTACAAAGCTGTGCAATCCAAAGTGATGAACCCATCGCAGATGAACTTTCTGGAATCGAATGATTTTTAAACATTAGTGTTGCAATCGCACCCTTTTGTATCATGCTAGTGCATTTTAATATTTTATGCGATTGCAAAAATATTTTTCCCAGGTACCGGTTTTACGATCCAGGCCAAAGATTGCTGACCCACACATCAGAACTGTGTCATTCCCAGCAGAAGGCATCGCAAGACTGACATGTGAAGCTCAAGGAGAACCAAAACCCTCCATCACATGGACCAAGGTTGCCACAGGTGGGAAATAGGAGAAATATACATAAGTATATGCACATAGAGTACAACACACATTGCATTTGCATGGAAATGAGTCTTATCTTACATTTAGATGATTTAGCCCTCAAACATGAGGGCTGCACGTCGGTCGAGTGGTTAGCGCGCAGACCTCACAGCTAGGAGACCCGAGTTCAATTCCACCCTTGGCCATCTCTGTGTGGAGTTTGCATGTTCTCCCCATGTTTTTCCCCAGGTTTCCTCCCACATTCCAAAAACATGCTAGGTTAATTAGCGACTCCAAATTGTCCATAGGTATGAATGTGAGTGTGAATGGTTGTTGGGGATAGGCTGGGATAGGCTCCAGCAACCCCCTGCGGCCCTTGTGAGGATAAGCGGTAGAAAACGAATGAATCTAATCCAATTATACTACTGTCACAGTACATAGTAATTACGTAACCTAATTACGGGCGGCACAGCGGTCTAGTGGTTAGCGCGCAGACCTCACAGCTAGGAGACCAGGGTTCAATTCCACCCTCGGCCATCTCTGTGTGGAGTTTGCATGTTCTCCCCGTGCATGCGTGGGTTTTCTCCGGGTACTCCGGTTTCCTCCCACATTCCAAAAAAAACATGCTAGGTTAATTAGCGACTCCAAATTGTCCATAGGTATGAATGTGAGTGTGAATGGTTGTTTGTCTATATGTGCCCTGTGATTGGCTGGCCACCAGTCCAGGGTGTACGCCGCCTCTTGCCCCAAGACAGCTGGGATAGGCTCCAGCATCCCCGCAACCCTTGTGAGGATATGCAGTAGAAAATGAATGAATGAATGTCAAACATGATTGATTTGTGTACTGAATTAAAAACTCAACTCTACTGTATGGACCTACTTAGAACATGCAGACCAACCATAGGTTTTCCATCTCTGGAAACCAATTTAAATTCCATCTGTATGTATACAGTTAAACATGGAATAAATAAATAATGGCTCGCAGTCACACATATTCAAGGAATACATAGCACATACGCTATATGTACTGTACATGGAGGATATACGTACCATACCGGAATCTTTCGCAGTTAATTCCATCTCAGTCATTTCCTTTGTCAGCTGTAAAACAACATACAACAACATAAACACGTTGTTAAGAACTAATGGGTAATAATGACCCAAGACTTTTGCAGGGCGCTGCATATCTGGAAAATGTTCATTACCACATAATTAACTCGTAGCTTATGGTCCTGAATCTGTGTACGCTTATTTGTTTATGCATTTGTTGCCTTTACTGATTTACTTACTGTTTTTTTGGTTTGTGTGTCTCAGGAGCGGTCATGTCAGTCCATTCCAGGTCTCAGCGCTTTGAGGTGCTACCAAACGGCAGTCTTGTCATCCGAAACGTTCAGCTGCAAGACAGGGGCACGTACATCTGCAGCGCTTACAGCTTCCTTGGTCGCGACCGGTGAGAATACTTTATCAGTTCCGAATGCAAATTCTACACATTTTATGATGACAATAAGACATTTGCACTACTTTTTTTTTTTTTACACGACAAGGCTGCTAACCACCTTGGAAGTATGGACACGTCCCCCTCGAATGCAGCTGCCCAGCTATAAAGAATCCACCATCCATCAAGGTGGAGAAGTCCACCTGGAATGCCGAGCTAGCGGTGTCCCAGCTCCTCTCCTCTCTTGGGTTCTTCCGGATCGCTCTGTCCTCACCTCCACTGCCAACTCGAGCAATCGAATCAGCATGGACCCGAACGGAACCCTTCATGTTTCATTAATCTCACCAAGTGACCGCGGCATATATCGTTGCGTGGCCTCCAACTCAGCTGGCGCCGCCAGCGCTTCCGTTCGCTTGCACGTCTCTCAACCCAGAGAGGAACACCTCCTCTTGGCTCCAGGGAGACCTCTTTATGTACACTGCTCCGCGAGAGGGGCCCCGCCACCGACTTTAAGATGGCGTATCCCAAGTGGGGCTCAAGTTCGGCCAACACAGTTTCTCCACGGGAACCTTTTTGTCTTGCCAAACGGGACCCTGCATATTCGAAAAGTGGGGCCTAAGGATGCTGGGATTTATAAATGCACATCCACGAATGCAGTTGGAACCGAAATGAGGACCGTAAGAGTAGAAATTAAAGAGGAAACCACCGGGACAAGCGATGCATCCTCTATACTGAAAAACACTTCTTCGTCTCTTCACGGCTACCATTCAAAGCCTCACCTGATCCCTCAGTCACCTTCTCACGGATCCAAGAAAGGGCCAGGAACGGTCTCAAAATCCTCACCTGACCCTCACCAGACTGCAGACTCAAAAATCAATAGAACAGTCGTCACCTCCCCCTCAGCGACCCATAACACCACAGTGTCCTTTGGGGTTGGAAAAAACACGTCTGAAAAAGTCAACGCTTCAGTCGTGTTGCATTCCATGCCCGTCTCTCCATTCAGTAAAGCCCGGATTGTGTCCAGCTCACCGTCCACCACGACCGTGTCCTACGGGGAGAAACTGCAGCTTCACTGCTCTGTAACGGGGAACCCGTCCCCTATTATTATTTGGAGGACACCCAGCAGGAAATTGATCGACATGCATTTTAGGTATTCCGTCTATGAAATGATTTAATGTTTCAGTAATGTAATTATTATCTGTTCTCACAGTCTCACATCTTTTTGTCTGTTTTTGTATATGTCTCGACTGAAGTTTCGACAGACGTCTGAAGGTGCACCCGAATGGCACGCTGTCGGTCCAGTCAGCGACAGAACGGGACGTCGGAGACTATCTTTGCATTGCACGAAACAAGGTTGCAGATGACTATCGTCTCTTGCGTGTTTCTGTGGTCGTCAAGCCGGCGAAAATTGAGCACAAGCTGCCTTTCAATCAGATGGTCTCGTTCGGGAAGGCGCTGAAGGTAACCTTTTTGATTTTAGAGATTTCTTCTCAGAAATCTAAACTCAAATGACTATTCTGAAACTTTGAGGGATTATTCATCAATGTCAAAGCACGGAATCTACCTGTGGATTTTAAAGGACTATCTGACGTGAGATTTCCGAGGTGGTTTGAGGTCGATGATTTAATCAGTATGTGTCTTAAACCAATCTTCTAACTTTTCAGGGATTAGGGAACAAGAACTCTATTCAATTTCAGTTACTATATCAGATGTAAGATGCTTCAGATATCATGGCCGAATGTCAGCGCTGGGGCGGGGCGGGGCGGGTGGGGGAGTTGGGCGAGATGGGATTTAGAAAGGCTATTTTGGTGTCTGCTCTGTTAAATTTCAATTCCCTCAAAAAGGTAATAATGTCTAGGTCTTTTTTTCACCAAGAAAGAGTTTCCAACTGGGCGCAGTTTGCTGAACTGATTCATGGATGATTAATACAGTAAACCTCGGATATATCGGATTCAATTGTTCCCACTGGTTTTGTCCGATATAAGCGAAATCCGTTATATGCGTATACTGGAAAATGTCCGTTTTACGCATATATCGGATTTATATCCGGTATACGCGTAAATGGGATTTTATCCGTTATAAAAAGGCACTTCCTTGACTATGTTTCCAATGTACCTGGACGCGCAGGCAACGCTGCAAATGATGTCGTATAGCGGCCTGTCACGATTCGGCGAATCGGAGCGCCACGATGCGGCCATCCGATATATGCGAGGGAAATTTAATGGAAATGCATCGGAACGGGACTGGAGATTTTGTCCGAAATAGTCCGAAATCCGTTATAAAAAATCCGATATATGCAATGAATTTTTATTGGAAATGCATTACAGAAAAATTGGTTCTTTTTTATCTGTCCGTTGTGAGCGAATTTCCGATATATCCGAGTCTGATATATATTTACTGTATATAATATTTAAATTAATATAAATTAATATTTAAAAGGCGGCACGGCGGTCTAGTGGTTAGCACGCAGACCTCACAGCTAGGAGACCAGGGTTCAATTCCACCCTCGGCCATCTCTGTGTGGAGTTCGCATGTTCTCCCCGTGCATGCGTGGGTTTTCTCCGGGTACTCCGGTTTCCTCCCACATTCCAAAAACATGCTAGGTTAATTAGCAACTCCAAATTGTCCATAGGTATGAATGTGAGTGTGAATGGTTGTTTGTCTATATGTGCCCTGTGATTGGCTGGCCACCAGTCCAGGGTGTACCCCGCCTCTCGCCCCGAAGACAGCTGGGATAGGCTCCAGCATACCCAAGCGACCTTAGTGAGGATAAGCGGTATAGACAACGGATATTTTTCTATATATGATACTGTAGGGGCTGCACTGTGGTCGAGTGGTTAGCGCGCAGACTTCACAGCTAGGGGACCCGAGTTCAATTCCACCCTCGGACATTTCTGTGTGGAGTTTGCATGTTCTCCCCGTGTTTTTCCCCGGGTACTCCGGTTTCCTCCCACATTCCAAAAAACATGCTAGGTTAATTAGCGACTCCAAATTATCCATAGGTATGAATGTGAGTGTGAATGGTTGTTTGTCTATATGTGCCCTGTGATTGGCTGGCAACCAGTCCAGGGTGTACCCCGCCTCTCGACCCGAAGACAGCTGGGATAGGCTCCAGCGGTAGAAAATGAATGAATGAATGAATAATATTTAAAAGCTGTAAATGTTTACATGTACTGTATGTATACTAAATTGTATACAATGTGTTTTCCAGTGTTGAAAATATGTTTTTTTATAAATTCATTACCCTTTCAAAAAAAATGTCTAACAACGATTGTGGTTGTTGTAGGTGGACTGTTTGGCCTCCGGTCGACCTAACCCTGCTGTGAGCTGGAGTCTACCAGATGGAACAACGGTGAACAGTGTGTTGCAGGGGGCGGATAGACCAGGACGGACGCGGAGGTTAATCGTCTTTGATAACGGAACGCTTCTGCTTCCGGCAGTGGGCATGGGAGAGGAAGGGGAGTATATCTGTTATGCCGAGAATCAAGGAGGTCAAGATATCATGAAGGTAAACACAAGTCGGAATACACAGAAACTCTTCAAAAATTATTAAAAATTTGTTTTCTTTGAAGGTAAACGTCAAAGTCATGACAAGATCTCCTCCAGCTTTCAGTGGTGACAGAAGCTACCAAGTCATTAAAGTACGCCAGGGTGCAACCGCCACCATTCGCTGCCAGGCTATGGGTGATCCCCCACCAACTGTGACCTGGTTCTCTCCAGGACACCGCGCCATTCCATCTCGTTCTGGTTTTTACTCCGATCGGATAACGGTGGCATCAGGAGGAACTCTTGAGATCCGTTTGGTCCAGAACACCGATACAGGAAACTACACATGCCAAGCAAGCAACTCAGCAGGGAAGAAAATAATGGTGGTGGGTCTTGAGGTGGAGGTCCCTCGTCATGGAAACAACGGCTTTAGTGTAGCAACCGGTGCTCTTAATCCAGCCCAAAGGAGTCATTCTGAAAATGGATTCAAAAGTCCTACAAGTGGAATCAAAACCCAGCTCAGCCGCGTTATCAGCATCGGTGTGAACGGCGGCGGAAACGTAGGCGTAAAAGCGGATAATATCGGAATTATGACTAGAAATGGACCAGTAACTTTAATCGGTGAAACAACAACAAGAACCAGCAACGAAGTCGCAGATGCAATGAAGTCGAACAACGACGCAAACCCCGGCAGCGTTTCAAGAAACGGAGCGCTCGTAGGCGCTACTGCTAACCGTAGCGGTAGTAGAACCCTCAGCACAAGCCGGACAAATAGCGACTCGGGAATTAACGATAAAAACAGGAACAGCGGAATTAGCTCAAATAAACCCGCGGCGAAGCAGCTAATAACGAAAGGCCAAACTGTTCTTTTTCCGTGTCCATATCACGGTTCCCCGCCATTAACTTGGTATCTTCCCGGTAATGGCGTCCTCCCGGCACCGTACTACGGAAGCCGGCTCACGGTGCACAGAAACGGTTCCTTGGAACTGCGGGGAGCTCGTGTAAGCGACAGTGGGACCTTTACTTGCGTAGTTAGATCGGACAAAGGAGAAACCAGACTTCAGTACGAGTTGGCGGTCACAGAACCACAGGAAGTATCCAGATCGGTTTCATCCGCGGTTCCTCGCTCAAGAACCTCGCCATCGAAACCAGCAATTACTGCTTCAAAGCCTACAGAACGTGGGGAATCTTCGCTTGAATCCCCTGATCCAGTCGGTCCTCCTGCACCTTTGGCTGTTTCAGGACCAGCTCTGAGCACCAAGACCGCTTCCTTGATGAGCATCATTAATGGAGAAACTCTTCGTTTAGTCTGCTCTGTTTCTCAAACCTCAAAAAACACCCACGATTCCATTTCTTGGACTTTCCCCAACGGCAAAGTCGTGTCCAAGGGCGAGAGCGGCGACTCCGGACGGTACGTTGTCCAAGAGGACGGTACGCTGGTTCTGCAGCAGACGTCCGTGTTTGACCGAGGCACCTACACCTGCACATCCACCAGCCGTGATTCCTCCTCCATTTCGGTTGTCACCGTCCCCGTCATAGTCATCGCCTATCCGCCGCGCATCACGACGGGTCCCTCGCCGGTTACCTACACGCGTCCCGGCGTCGCCGTGGAGCTGCCCTGCCTCACCATAGCAACACCCCGTGCCGTGGTTACCTGGGAAACACCAGACACGACACAGCTGAGGGTGATGGGGCAAGCTCGTATCTATGGTAACCGTTATCTCAGTCCCGGGGGTTCTTTGGTGATACAGAATCCCTCGAGTCGGGACACGGGATTTTACAGGTGCACGGCCAAAAATGTGATCGGAGTGGACACCAAGACGACGTACCTGCATGTTATATGACGCGGCAAAGAACGCTGACACAGCACAACTGAAGTATTAACTCAATGCCCAAAGCAACTGCAAAGCTCTGTTAAGATACTGTTGATGTTTAGAAAATACTACAAAATATATATAGTGTGTGTTTTTATAGTGTTTTTGTTGTTGTATCAGGTTATTCAAGGTTCTTTCTTTATGCATTTACATCTACTACGTATTTACCAAATGTGCCTGGTCTTTATGATGGGGCTGACACACATTTCAAAATGGTGCTGAAGTTGCAGGTATTTATAGTAATAGTAATGGTTTAATTTCATTTGAACATGCATCAGATTACAATTGAATGCATCACATAATCAGTTCACAGTTCCACATGTCCGAAAGGAGTAGGAAGAAGCAAAGCTTATTAAAAAAAAAAAAAACACCTCCATATCTGGTACTTTTACAATCAGTAACTGTTACATTTGTTCACTTCCTGCTTTCCATAATACAGTTTAAGGTTTTTTTGTTTGTTTTTTTTTTACTGTCACATTTGTTCACTTCCTGCTTTCCATAATACAGTTTAGCGCAGGGGTGGGCAAACTTTTTGACTCGCTTTTGGCCGCATTGACTTAACAAAATTGACCGGGGGGGGCATACTATATATTCTACACGTAACAGTCTACCTGGAATTATTGTATCTGTAGTTTCAATGAAATACTTTGGGCCGTATTCAAACACTTGGCGGGCCGCATGTGGCCCCCGGGCCGTAGTTTGCCCACCTCTGGTTTAGCGTGTTTAAAAAAAAATTTTTTTTTTAAATTTTCGTCACGTACCAAAGTACTTTGGTGATATGATTTATGATTTTAAAACACTGTCTCTTTCTTGGTTAATTCATAGGAATCAAAATCTGCCTGGAATCAATTCTGAATCCTGCCAATAGGAGGATAAGATCATTTTTTTGCACAGTTTTCTAACTCACAAACTGCCAAATTTGATTTCAAACATAATGGTTGCACATTCGGAATTTATTTTTCAACATTACAAACATAGATTATTATAATTAGGATTTTTGTGAACATAATTTTTGCCTGCACCTTCGCATATTTAACAATGCTGTGTGAGATACAAATTTGATTTATTTGCAAGACCAAGTGCATCTTTGTAATTATTAAAAATTAAATTTGACAATTATTTTATTCCAGGTAACGTGCAAAAAAAGATAGCAGCTGGTAGCAAACTATTTTAATTTCTTTCATGTTAAATTATTGCTCTTGTAAAGACTGTAAAGACTGTTTTTCCTTGTGAGAAAGTGGCTACGTTGGAGTCTTACTATATTTTTTAACACATGCAAATTTAATAATAAACTGGAAAATGGTTTTAACCATTTTGTTGAGTTTATTATAAAGAAACGACTTGTTCATTTTACGTAAATTCAACTGTTAAACAAGTAAAGCGGTTTTGTCCTGCAGGCGGGACATTTAATGATGACGACGATGACATCATATTCCTTTCACTGGAAACTGCAATAAAACTCATGATGGGCCTGCAGCGCCAGCAGAAAAACTACACACTCCTCCTTGCCTGCTCTCATATACCCAACAAAGTACTCCAAATTATACGTGATAACACGATGACAGAATTCATGTTTGACTGACATGTACACGATTGCAACAAAATGTTATTAAGTTGAGTTATGCTAACTTCCCATTTGTTGGCCGTGCTAATTATAACCACTAGCATCCACCACGCAGTTAAGCATACTTTATGGTGCAAAGTCAATGAGGCCCATTGTGTGAAGACCTAACGTGTTTTGAATTAAGTCGTTATGATTTCGTAATCCCGTTCATCTTGGCCCACCGACGTTATGACCGCTGCCAAAACGCAACGACAACAAACAACAAATCATTGAGTTTGTTTTTGTTGTTGTCGAACCCACATAAGAAGTACAGACAATAAAATCACTTAAACATACAATAGCAATTGGGCATGGTAATCCGTCAAAGTGTTGGGTGGCGCAGCAGCTGGAGAAAATAAAGAAATCTGTTATAATCCTACCAAGATAATTTCAGTTTCGAACTCCATTAGTCAACACCAAAAACTGACCAGAACTCGGCTCACGGAACAAAATAGGGGAAATGTCACTATTGATGCACTACACTGCTAACGGGGATGCCTTAGAAAAATCCAATACTAATCCAATCCAAGTGGTTAGAATGCAGGCCTCACAGCTAGGAGACCCGAGTTCAATTCCACTCTCGGTGTGGAGTTTGCATGTTCTCCCCGTGCATGCGTGGGTTTTCTCCGGGTACTCCGGTTTCCTCCCACATTCCAAAAAAACATGCTAGGTTAATTAGCGACTCCAAATTATCCATAGGTATGAATGTGAGTGTGAATGGTTGTTTGTCTATATGTGCGCTGTGATTGGCTGGCCACCAGTCCAGGGTGTACCCCGCCTCTCGCCCAAAGACAAAAAAAAAATTCTAGTCTTCTCACATTCTTAACTGAGAACCTGAAATGAAAAGCAGTTTTTGCCGGCCTTTGCTGGGCCCCTCCAGGCGCATCCGCTGCTTTTTCAACCGCAAATGCAGCCGACTCCTTTGTCCTGTGCCCTCGGCATCCCAGAGAGGAATGTTGCAAAAAAAAATGCTACTGTCACAGACATTGACAAGGGTGTACCCCTTCCTATCGCCTGAAGACAGCTGGGATAGGCTCCAGCAACCCCCTGCGGCCCTTGTGAGGATAAGCGGTAGAAAACGAATGAATCTAATCCAATTATACTACTGTCACAGTACATAGTAATTACAGAACCTAATTACGGGCGGCACGGCGGTCTAGTGGTTAGCGCGCAGACCTCACAGCTAGGAGACCAGGGTTCAATTCCACTCTCGGCCATCTCTGTGGGTGTACCCTGCCACTCGCCCAAAGACAGCTGGGATAGGCTCCGGCACCCCCGCGACCCTCGTGAGGATAAGTGCTAGAAAATGAATGAATGAGTTCTCCTCCTATTTTGTGTGGAAGTGGTAACTTTTTGGCTTCTTATTTTGTCTTTCCCCACTCTTGGCCATCTTTGTATGGAGTTTGCATGTTCTCCCCATGCGTGTGTGGGTTTTCTCCGGGTACTCCGGTTTCCTCCCACATTCCAAAAACATGCTAGGTTAATTAGCCACTCCAAATTGTCCATAGGTATGAATGTGAGTGTGAATGGTTGTTTGTCTATATGTGCCCTGTGATTGGCTGGCCACCAGGCCAGGGTGTACCCCGCCTCTCGCCCCGAAAGACAGCTGGGATAGGCTCCAGCACCCCTGTGAGGAAAAGCGGTAGAAAATGAATGAATAATAACCTAATTACCTTCTTAAATTACTCATATTAAAGCTATGTTAAATATGTACCTTTTAATGTTAAATACGACCCCCAATTTAAATCCAAATATGGGAAATGTTGGGTTTTGTAAAACTAGGAGTGGACACAACAATATAATAACCTAAAAAAAAAAAAGTCCAAAAAACATTTAAAGTATGTGCATCTGTGGGAAAGAAGTACTTTGTCGGTATTGCAAGTTATTTCATTGATGTTAATCAACATTTTTCCCCCGGATTTGGACACCTAAGAAAGCATAAGGCCAACACTTTGTCATCTATTACTTCTACATCTGTTCACATTTTGCAACCATTTCAAACTTGAAACCCCCAAACACACAAATTACCAGTCCTGTCATCTGTTACTATGACAACTAGTGTTTGTGTATTTAAATGGAAGCCAGACACTGTTTTTTTGTTTTTTTTTTGGAGGAAGTAAATTTGCTGCTCTGAGATGGTACTTGATTTTATTTTTGCATTGGGATCTTGGACCAAGTTGAGTGACATGTGTCCCACTTAGCTTTTAAGCATGAACTGATCGGATTCTTCGAGATAACTGGGGTGTCAAATTTTCCAGACGGTCATTTTCATTCATTGGGGTGCTGGAGCCTATCCCAGCTGTCTTTGGGCGAGAGGCGGGATACACCCTGGACTGGTGGCCAGCCAATCACAGGGCACATATAGACAAACAACCATTCACACTCACATTCATACCTATGGACAATTAGGAGTCGCTAATTAACCTAGCATGTTTTTGGAATGTGGGAGGAAACCGGAGTACCCGGAGAAAACCCACGCATGCACGGGGAGAACATGCAAACTCCACACAGAGATGGCCGAGGGTGGAATTGAACCCTGGTCTCCTAGCTGTGAGGTCTGCGCGCTAACCACTAGACCATCGTGCCGCCGTGACGGTCATTTTAATAAACAATATTTCCCTTCAATTTGAGAGAAGCGAGCTCATCAATTAAAAGCCTATGACACTGTTAGCACATTTAGCTAACGGTAAAAAAGTGATGAAATACATCACTTCCTGTTGACAAGGACGGACATGGGCGGCATGAGCTCTGGCTTTTTACGTTTAAGAGTCTTGAACCAGTATCACTATAGTGACACTTACTATGGTACCCATTATGTCATTGAGGTGCATTATTAAAAAAAAAACTTAAACTATATTATGAAAGCAGGAAGTGAACAAATGTAACAGTTACTGATTGTAATTCCATGTTTATTTACCGTCTCCCCCTCAAAAAAACACAATTTTAAATAATGATGTTTATCAAGTACTTATAAATGGGCTGCATGGTGGTCGAGTGGTTAGCGCGCAGACCAGAGTTCAATTCCACCCTCGGCTATCTCTGTGTGGAGTTTGCATGTTCTCCCCCCGTGCATGCGTGGGTTTTCTCCCACATCCCAAAAACATGCTAGGTTAATTAGCGACTCCAAATTGTCCATAGGTATGAATGTGAGTGTGAATGGTTGTTTGTCTATATGTGCCCTGTGATTGGCTGGCCATCAGTCCAGACAGCTGGGATAGGCTCCAGCACACACCCCTCGACGCTCGTGAGGATAAGCGGTAGAAAACAAATGCACGGATGCATCAAATAGGTTTTTATTAGCTTTTAAAAAAACTTAAAACTATATTATGAAAGCAGGAAGTGAACAAATGTAACAGTTACTGATTGTAAAAGTACCAGATGGAGGGGTAGGATTTAATAAGCTTTGCTTCTTCCTACTCCTTTTTTGGACACGTGGAACTGTGAACTGATTATGTGATGCATTCAATTGTAATTTGATTATTTTTTTAAATTAAACCATTAACATTAACTACCGATGACGCAGCAAGGATACTTCGACATGATAACTGGAGGGTGGAGAATCAAACTCGCAACAAGTTGGTAGACGACCGCTTTTTCTGGATTATTTGATTAATCTTTTTCCGGTCTAATCATATCCAATTCCAGCTGTTCTTTCCTTTATGCCGTAAAAACCCATATTAACGGGACCACACCACCAGAATAGGATATTTGAGCCATGCAATGTAAACAAGGGCTCTAAATACATACATGCAACATTGAAGTGAGCCATTTCTTTCTGTTAACATGTCACTCATCTCCCAAGCGATACAGTTTCACCAACAAAAGAAGAAAGCCTGGATTCAAGGCCGCCCCTGTCAGCGCCCCTTTTTCAACGCTCCCTGTTGCACATACTTCACACGGTGATATCACTCCTCTGCACCGGCTGTGTTTACACTCGTGTTCAAACCTATCACGGTTGTTAGTGTGATATGCATCAGTCCGCGGTTTTGCGATGTTGAAATAATACAATGAAAAAAAAAAAAAGGGTTACGCCTTCATTGCTTATTTGACCCACTTTTATAATCTAACCTACTTTTCAGGATCTAATTGATACAAAGCTTTAGAATACATTTTACTCAAGTTATGCCTCGGTGACTTTTAATTGTGTTGGTGAAATTGACAGATTATTATTAACGGGAAAAAAAATCTTAACTGTAGAAATTGTTCAAACACCGGCTCAACATAAATTAGGACACAAGAGCGGATTAATTCGTTTTCTCTTGATCGATGATTTCATCAGGCAAGTCCATTATCGGCCACGCAACCAGCGTCGACTTCATTTTTCATTCACACAACAGCGAGTTAGCTTAGAGTTTGCATGGAAAATACAAAATACAGTACACATGGAAGGTGCGTTCACACTTGCGTTATGCGCCATCGTTGACCGAGACCGCTAGTTTGGTTGCTATTCAGTTCACTTAAGCTAGGACTCAAACAAAAAAATGACAAAAAGTTGTTGTATGATTCGGTTTTGGACAAAAATTCGTAGTTTTTGTTTCGTTTTGCGTCCGTTACTGTACGTCCAAAACAGTGCACCTGACAATAGTCAGAGGAATCCCGTACCCAAACAAAGCATCCATACATTGATGGCTCTGTTTGGTAATGGTAATGGTTTTATTTCATTTGAACATGCATCAGATTACAATTGAATGCATCACATAATCAGTTCACAGTTCCACATGTCCAAAAAGGAGTAGGAAGAAGCAAAGCTTATTAAATCCTACCCCTCCATCTGGTACTTTTACAATCAGTAACTGTTACATTTGTTCACTTCCTGCTTTCATAATATAGTTTAAGGTTGTTTTTTTTTTGTTTTTTTTGTCAAAGTCCGGAATGATCAGAAATGACCAAAACTAGCCCATAGATGGATTTAGAAAATGGTAATGGTTTGATTTCATTTGAACATGCATCAGATTACAATTGAATGCATCACATAATCAGTTCACAGTTCCACATGTCCAAAAAGGAGTAGGAAGAAGCAAAGCTTATTAAATCCTACCCCTCCATCTGGTACTTTTACAATCAGTAACTGTTACATTTGTTCACTTCCTGCTTTCCTAATATAGTTTAAGTTTTTTTTTTGTTTTTTTTTGTCACGTACCGAAGTACAAGATGATATGAGCATCCAATGACATAATGTGTACCATAGTAAGTGTCAATATAGTGATATGTATAGCACATCATGACTGGTTCAAGACTCTTCATCCTTGTATTTAGCAAACATCAACTGCTTGTATTGTTTCTTGAATTGGCTCATTGTTGTGCATTGTTTGATTTCCTTACTCAATACATTCCATAGTTTGATTCCACATACTGAAATGCTATGGCTAGCATAACGTAGTCCTAGCATAAGTGTTTCAAAAAATAAAATTTGTATTTTTTTTATTAAAAAAAATTAAATTAAATTAAATTAAACAAAATATATATATATATATATTTTTTTAATAAAAAAAATTAAATATATATTAGGAAAGCAGGAAGTGAACAAATGTAACAGTTACTGATTGTAAAAGTACCAGATGGAGGGGTAGGATTTAATAAGCTTTGCTTCTTCCTACTCCTTTTGGACATGTGGAACTGTGAACTGATTATGTGATGCATTCAATTGTAATCTGACGCATGTTCAAATGAAATTAAACCATTACCATTACCAAAGTTCAAACGTCATGCCTAGAAATCAAAAGAAACAAACCATTAAAACAATCCATCTATTAATTTTCTGTAGTTTGTTCTCACCCTGGAACGTTCTACAAATAGCTCTGGACGTCTTTTTTTTTTTTAATCCTTTCCATTAGCTGGCTTTTAGTTCATATTGTCTTGTTCAAGGGTGCCAAAAGCATTTGACGGACAGCTACAGAGTCAGAGTAGACTAACCAGCATGCTACCTTTTGGTACGGAAAGTAGTAACGAACCTGAAGGCTCTTTATCATGTAAATTGAAGGGTCTGAGGTGACTGAATGTTGGCTTGACAGTCCAGAATGAGTCGGAGGATCTGTGCTGTGACTGCTGTCACTTTAAACGTTGTCTCTGGGTGATCATTTAGCTGAAATCGCCATGAATACCAGAGACATAAGCACCCGGGCTGACTGAGCTGATGCATTTTATATTTTATTTGATCTCTAACTCGCTTGTAGATTGCACGCTGGCCATGAATGATAATGTAATTACGGTTTATTTGAGTGGCTTTAATGCGTTCGATTTCCAAGATGACACGGTTCAGACGTGCTGTCAAGTTGAATGAGTTGTCCAGTGCAGTTCTCTACAGTTCTGCCTTAACAGGCAGGTACTTCCAGATGAACGCTGGATGTGCACGTCGCCATGACAACGCAGAAATACACACAGCTGACCCTGCTGAAATGCGCCATAACGCACCCACCCAAGTGTGCTCTCAGCAGTGACCAGTTGTCTCCCCCGGTGTAAAATATGATGCCTGGTGGTGAGGTCACTGACTCTCAGCTGAATTCACTTTGGGGCCTGACGTGAACCACATTGAACATTTTTCCGGGTTGGTTCACTTCTTCTTGGTTTTAGTTCTTTTGATATAAATATATTGACAGTTACTATGGTACCCATTATGTCATTGGATGCTCATATCACCTCGTACTTCAGTACGTGAAAAATGAAAAACAAACAAAAAACCTTAAAATATATTAGGAAAGCAGGAAGTGAACAAATGTAACAGTTACTGATTGTAAAAGTACCAGATGGAGGTGTAGGATTTAATAAGCTTTGCTTCTTCCTACTCCTTTTGGACATGTGGAACTGTGAACTGATTATGTGATGCATTCAATTGTAATCTGATGCATGTTCAAATGAAATTAAACCATTACCATTACCAACGATTAGCATAGTAGGTCCTCTTTAAAGGATACTATCATACTATAGATACTATCTATGGTATTGATGATAGTAGCAACAGTTGACCAGCTTAAACCAAGCTGTTGACCAAAATGTTGGTCAGCACTTCCTGATTATCTTCATGTTTTTTAAATATCTTATGTCACTTCACTTTTTGTTTCCGTTCTTCCACCACACACAAACAATATGTTCTCTTTTTCTTTTGTACGGTATTATTATTATTATTTACGGGAGTGCCGCATCATAACCACAAAACATCAGAACGCGAAACGTCATAAAACAAGAACCGTATTCGAATTCAAACGTCATTAAATATAAATCTGTCCATTAGCAATATTAATTATGTGGTGTGTATGCTAGAGTGCTTTGTCCTAGTTTGATATGTTACTTTATTATGCTGGTTTGAGATTATTTCCAAAACGTATTGAGTGTCGAATTTGTAGGGTGTGTCACACAGCTGCTGAGTGATGAGCGATGCTCTCATCTAAGAAAACCCACGGGTTACGTTAATGGTTGGCTTACATTAACCGGGACTTCGAAACACTAGTGTAGATACACCGAAAAAAACAACACAAGCATGCAATAAAAAAAAAATCATAAGAATCATAAAAGTTTACAGAAAAAAAAAAGTATGGGAAAATTCAAAGCAGCTGATTTGAGAAGGAAGAAATATGCATATGACTTTGTTGAGATAGGAAGACTCATCCGAAGTACAATAGTTATACGGATTAACCATTCAAGTCGCGCACATTGGGATCCAAACTCCAGCAAGAGAAGAGCTGGCACCGAAGATAACAGCTGTCATGAACCCGGCTATCAAGAAACTACACACTCCTCATAAGGATGGGATTTTTTACTCCTGGAGACTTTCTTACAAAGTCCACCATCATGTGACTTGTCCTATGAGAGGTTAGAACACGCTAATAATAAATGATAAATCTTTTTGTACTTATGACAGCTAGTCTATTTACCATCTTGTCTGATTCACCCAGTCATGATGGTGAAATAGGTTATTCCCACACAGACCAGTATCAGGTCCAACTTGGACATCTTGCTCTGTGTTTTTTGGTAGTGTTACCTTCAGGGTCCACCTGAACCAACAAAAAACTGAGTAATTGATAAATGCAATGATTACCGGCTGGTGTAGACGGTTTAAAAGTACGTTGGTACACCGCACCCCCCTACACCTTAGGAGTCACTCTGGACAACGAAGGTGACAGTGGAGGATTTTAGCTCGATGCGTACTGCGCTCGACTCCCATTTGGTGGATTGTGATTCGAGCCCCGGGAAATTCTCCTCCGATTTCGGATCAACACCTGCAATAACTTTTTTTTTGTAGTGACTGTTCCGTAAAAAAGGCGGCACGGTGGTCGAGTGGTTAGCACAGAGACCTCACAACTAGGAGACCAGGGTTCGATTCCACCTTCAGCCTTGGAGTTTGCATGTTCTCCCCAGGTTTTCTCCGGGTACTACGGTTTCTTCCCACATTCCAAAAACATGCTAGGTTAATTAGCGACTCCAAATTGTCCATAGGTATGAATGTGAGTGTGAATGGTTGTTTGTCTATATGTGCCCTGTGATTGGCTGGCCACCAGTCCAGGGTGTACCCCGCCTTCTCGCCCAAAGACAGCTGGGATAGGCTCCAGCACCCCTACGACCCTTGTGAGGAAAAGCGGTAGAAAATGAATGAATGAACCTGCAATAAATTTTTAGTAGTGACTGTTCCATAAACAAGGCGGCACGGTGGACAAGTGTTTAGCGCAGAGACCTCACAACTAGGAGACCACGGTTTGATTCCACCTTCGGTCTTGGAGTTTGCATGTTCTCCTTAGGTTTTCTCCGGGTAATCCGGTTTCCTCCCACATTCCAAAAACATGCTAGGTTAATTAGCGACTCCAAATTGTCCATAGGTATGAATGTGAGTGTGAATGGTTGTTTGTCTATATGTGCCCTGTGATTGGCTGGCCACCAGTCCAGGGTGTACCCCGCCTCTCGCCCGAAGACAGCTGGGATAGGCTCCAGCACCCCCGCAACCCTCGTGAGTTTAAGCGCTAGAAAATGAATGAATGAATGATTCAGGAGTTTTTGGACATTCTTCCAACCATAACAATGCTAACAATGCTATTATTGCTATCTTAACCTTACATTTTGGGCTGCATGCGTGGGTTTTCTCCGGGTACTCCGGTTTCCTCCCACATTCCAAAAACATGCTAGGTTAATTAGCGACTCCAAATTGTCCATAGGTATGAATGTGAGTGTGAATGGTTGTTTGTCTATATGTGCCCTGTGATTGGCTGGCCACCAGTCCAGGGTGTACCCCGCCTCTTGCCCAAAGACAGCTGGGATAGGCTCCCAAAATGAATGAATGAGTTCTTATTTCAATGTAAAATATAAAATACAAAAAGATAATCATAAATATGTAATAATATGATTATATTTTGATATGGCCCTTGAACGCTAACTCTAACTGTGATGTGGTCCCGTCAGAATGAATTTGACGCCCCTGCTCTACCACATCATGACCAGCTGGTAATCCCAATTATCATGGATGTCATATGATATTAACAGTGACGCTTTCTCATTCCATCATCTTTGTTGACGGCGAATGCCGGAATGCTTTCTACATTCCAGCCAAAGAATATTACAAGTCCAATTCCCTGGTATGTTTGTGTCCTTGCCTCCCCAGTCCATGAAGCATTTATGCTTGGGTTTGTATAATCGATATGACCTTATACCTTCTGTGTGTCTTTGCTCTCTGAATGGTTCTCTTCATGGCAAGCATGTATGATTCATTTAATGCATGACCTAAAGGTCGCTGTGATGGCCGTCCATGGGAGCTTGACCATACAGTGGTGGGATGCAGTCTTCATTGTTTGCAGCCGTCTTTGCTGGCCTACCCACTACCAGAAGCACTGAACTTTTGATCCTAGTATTTGTACCATGACATTACAGTATATTATCTTCATTTAATCGTGTTTCTTTCTTCCAGTAGTTTATGTGTATGTTAGATATCATATTTCAGCTTCTGTGTGTTGCCATATCTATGTGATGATGTTCATTCATTTTCTACCGCTTATCCTCACGAGGGTCGCAGGGATGCTGGAGCCTATCCCAGCTGTCTACGAGTGAAAGGTGGGGTACACCCTGGACTGGTGGCCAGCCAATCGCAGGGCACATATAGACAAACAACCATTCACACTCACATTCATACCTATGGACAATTTGGAGTCGCTAATTAACCTAGCATGTTTTTGGAATGTGGGAGGAAACCGGAGTCCGTGGAGAACATGCAAACTCCACACAGAGATGACCGAGAGTGGAAATTGAACTCAGGTCTCCTACCTGTGAGGCCTGCGTGCTAACCACTTTTTGACCGTGCAGCCTACCGGTATAAATGATAAACGCAAACAAGCCGAGTTGATGACCGCGTGCCAAGGCGGATGTACAAGATGAATGAAAAGCTGTCATCGCAAGGAGAATGATGGTAATGGTAATGGTTTAATTTCATTTGAACATGCATCAGATTACAATTGAATGCATCACATAATCAGTTCACAGTTCCACATGTCCAAAAGGAGTAGGAAGAAGCAAAGCTTATTAAATCCTACCCCTCCATCTGCTACTTTTACAATTAGTAACTGTTACATTTGTTCACTTCCTGCTTTCCATAATACAGTTTAAGATTTTTTTTTGTTTGTTTTTTAATAATGTACCTCATACCGAAGGATCGTTCCTGTGTGGAAGTATTTACTCGGTAGGTCGCTCAGTCAAGGCACAAAATCCTTCTAAACATTGAACAAGCCTCTCCTGACCGAAATAGGTTAAATTGGCCATAAACTCTGGCGAAAGTTGGCCGAATTGAAGATTTTGTACCATTAGAAAGGTTAGCCAGATTGTTACCAAGTGTATTTCATGATAGCTTTTTATAAAATGAAATGAAATTTATCGTTTTATATCGTGATCCATCCTACAAATATTGTGATATATGCTATGATCCATATCGCGCAACGCTACTAAGAATGTTTTGGCTTTCCTATACATACAGTACATTAAACTGCATGTATGATAGTCAGGTTGTAGAAGCCTGACCAGAACACACACGCTACACGTGTGTTGCATATTTCCACCTCGCTAACAGAGCATGCACACAGAAATATTATCACCGACTCACGCTCTGCAGGTGGTGGAGATAATGACCAATGACCCATGGCAGTGATCCTGCAGCAGGTGAGCTTGCCAGGAGTGAATTAGGATGGGAAAGATTAGCGAAGGATAACAGGATTTTGAGGAGCGCAGAAAGGAATGCATGACAAGACAGACAAGTATGAGGGAAGGATAGGAAGGGAAAAGTAATAAATCGGCAGAAGTAAGTGTCCAATACTGTACGTACAACAATGGCGGCTGATTTATGGGATGACTCCGAGTCCTCTTGAGAGTAGAATAAAATTCAATGTGAATGGAAGGATGATGGATGTGGACAACTGGAAAGTGTGAAGAGCTCTGGGCAAAGAAAGTTGGAGTGGAATATTCAAACTGATAAATGCTGCGAATGACTACCTAGGAAACTAAACAAGGCTATAGGAGGGATAAACCACATGAGGTTTAAAAAGGGGGAGGAATGCGAAATTGATGAAATATTCTGGGTTTTGTGAGATCTTGTCACACAAGATCTCGTAGGATTAAAATGTGTCGCTTGGAGAAAAGCTCTATCGCAAGAACAGGGCAGCCAGAAGCCAATCAGAGTGAACTATGGCATATACTATTTGTTCACTTCCTGCTTTCCATAATACAGTTTAAGTTTTTTTTTTTTTTTTTTTACTGTTACATTTGTTCACTTCCTGCTTTCCATAATACAGTTTAAGGGTTTTTGTTTGTTTTTTTTTACTGTCACATTTGTTCACTTCCTGCTTTCTATAATACAGTTTAAGGTTTTTTGTTGTTGTTTTTTTTAACTGTCACATTTGTTCACTTCCTGCTTTCGATAATACAGTTTAAGGTTTTTTGTTTGTTTTTTTACTGTCACATTTGTTCACTTCCTGCTTTCCATAATACAGTTTAACGTTTTTGTTTGGTTTTTTACTGTTACATTTGTTCACTTCCTGCTTTCCATAATACAGTTTAAGGGTGTTTGTTTGTTTTTTTTTTACTGTTGCATTTGTTCACTTCCTGCTTTCCATAATACAGTTTAACGTTTTTTGGTTGTTTTTTTTTACTGTTACATTTGTTCACTTCCTGTTTTCCATAATACAGTTTAAGGTTTTTTGGTTGTTTTTTTAATGTTACATTTGTTCACTTCCTGCTTTCCATAATACAGTTCAAGTTTTTTTTGTTTTTTTACTGTTACATTTGTTCACTTCCTGCTTTCCATAATACAGTTTAAGGTTTTTTGTTTTGTTTTTTACTGTTACATTTGTTCACTTCCTGTTTTCCATAATACAGTTTAAGGCTTTTTTTACTGTTACATTTGTTCACTTCCTGCTTTCCATAATACAGTTTAAGGTTTTTTGGTTGCTTTTTTTACTGTTACATTTGTTCACTTCCTGCTTTCCATAATACAGTTTAAGGTTTTTTGTTTGTTTGTTTACTGTTACATTTGTTCACTACCTGCTTTCCATAATACAGTTTAAGGTTTTTGTTTTTTTTAATAATCTACCTCGTACCGAAGTATGAGGTGATATAAGGTCAAACCTTATTTACAACATTGGCTATAAAGGTATGATGATTTCACTCTACAGTATATTCAAATATCATTAATTACAAAGGGAAAATCGTCCTGATATTACAAGAAGAGACTGTGATCAACCTCAGGGGTTCTACTGTGTTGCGTCATGGACATTATGGACACGGTGAGAGAACTGCAGCGGCCAGGAAGCAGCAAGAGATAGGAAGGAGGGATCTGTTTAGACATCTGTTTCATGTCAGAGACAGGTTAAAGGCTGATACCAGGACCCGGAGACGGAGACTGGCTGAGACAATTTTGGAGAGGGGAAAATAACGAAGCCGACTAAAGAGGAAAAGAAAAAAAGCAATGTGGAAAAGATTACATAAAAGCCTCTAATTGGAGGAGACAGACATTATTGGCTGCAGAAATCTAATGGTGTGTCTCGTACAGTTTGCATCTCGAAGAAAGGGTAAGCGGCGTAGATAAACACAGACAGGTAAGCAGCAGCTAAGAAAAAAGGAGACTCGAGCATCAGATGAAAGCCATGATGCGGAGTGGGCTGCTAAGTATCAGCAGACGGCTTGTATCTAAAGATGTTGCTAAGCATTATACTTTCAGGACTTTAGACCAGGGGTCTCAAACTCAATTTACTTGGGGGCCACTGGAGCTCGGGTCTGGGTGAGACTGGGTCGCATCAGGTTTTCCAAAAAAAAAAACGCATTTATTAAAAACAAAAATTAAAAAAAAAACTTTGCTTTGGTTCCAATTTTCTACAATAAAAGCTCTGATACAACATTCCACTGTTCTCAAATATCTTACTTTTTATTTTTCTGCACAAAATAAGATGAAAAATAAATAAACAAATCAAGAATAAAGATAATCAATCAGTAATAAATAAATATAATAATAATAATAAAATAATAATAATAAATAATAAAAACTTAAGAAACCACATATAGTTGGTGGGTAGACAAATTATTTTTTTTCAGATTAAAATGAACAAAGCATTATTAGAGCCCTGTAGACATGACAAAACACGACTATAGTCACATTTATACTTTTTTTATTTACAACATATTGCGCAACCGCAGGGTCTTGAGACACATGCTAACTCGCAAACTAGAGAGCTAGCGACCTAAACGGTAGCCTTCAAGTTATTTCCTTTAAACTTAAATAGCCAAAAACTTACCACTTCCACACGGATAGGGAGGATAACTATTAACAGTTATTTAACATTTAACATGAACATTAATCAAACGTAATAATTTTTTTCTGGGTACATGATACCATACAGCGTCCATATCAAACTTGCGCGGGCCGCATTAACATTAAACTTTCATATCAAGGTGGGGCCTCAAAATAGTGTCCTATAGTGCCACATTTGGCCCGCGGGCCGCGTGTTTGAGACCCCTGGTCTAGTGTGTGTCTACCCTTAAAATGCTCAGTTTGACACGTGTAGAATATGAGCCCCTTTGGTGACAGGCCACTTGTCAACGCAGGTCGAGTAACATTGTATCTCCTTCCCGATAAAACTAAAGTCAGACGCTTGTTTCCCGTGGTTCCGCTGGTAAATTAAATTTGTAGGATTTTCTGACAGCACAGCTGTGCCATCTTAATTCTTTATTGCAGTGAAAATGAGGTTTTGTGCCACGCTAAAAGGTTTGAGACAGCATAAAAAGTACAGAGCCAGGGAATAGAAGGAACAGATTCAGCTGAAAGAACGACAAGGAGAAAGATTTCAGACTCCCAAGTTATACTTCCTGTCGGAGACGATGTTTTTGCGGAAGTTAGTGGAAGTTCTATTTAGAATATAGAATCAGAATCAGTCTGGCCTCTCTGACTATCTGCAATGCTTCTAACATGTAATGTTCCTCTAATGTACTTGTTCCTCATCCTATCCATCCTGGTCACTCCCAATGTGAACCTCAGCATCCTCATCTCTGCTACCTCCAGTTCTGCCGTCCTGGCACTGTCTCTCGACCAGGGGTCTCAGACATGCGGCCCGCGGGCCAAATGTGGCCCGCAGGACACTAGTTTGAGGCCCCCGCCTTGATATGAAAGTTTGATATGGATCCTGTATGGTATCATGTACCCAGAAAAAAAATTATTACGTTTGATTAATGTTCATGTTAAAGGTTAAATAACTGTTCATAGTTATCCTCCCTATCTGTGTGGAAGTGGTAAGTTTTTGGCTATTTAAGTTTAAAGGAAATAACTTGAAGGCTACCGTTTAGGTCGCTAGCGCTCTAGTTTGCGAGTTAGCATGTGTCTCAAGACCCTGCAGTTGCGCAATATGTTGTAAAAAAAAAAGTATAAATGTGACTATAGTCGTGTTTTGTCATGTGTACAGGGCTCTAATAATGCTTTGTTCATTTGAATTTTGATATTTAATTTTATGTTGGTGAATTTTTCTTTCAGTATTTGGTGACACTTGATTGTACGATTGTGTCATTCCTACACGGTAAGTTAGTCGCTCTATTTTGCTGAGGAGGCTTAAGTTGGAGAAAGACGAGCATTTCTGTTTAGTTGGAGGTTTTACTCCGAGATTAGTTGTTACATTAAACTGGAAGTGGTCTCCCGAGTGGGAATATTCTTAGGACTTCATTAAAAATGTAGATGTTGTAGGTGTTGCACATGCAGGCGATTGTACGCTCGGTGGACACAAACATCCAATAAAAGCGCTGCATGCTTAAATTCTATATTTTGCAAATATATTAATGCCTGTTTTTTAATAACCGGTACTAAAATACCAGTGTAATTTTTTTTTATATTTTAAGAGTGCTTTGGGTTATTTTAGAAAACGTGACCGCTAACAGCTTTGGCAGTTGAATATCAGTCTGGTATCTATGGCAACCGGGTTATCAGTCACAACCTCTGCAAGCATTTTCTGGCAAGAATTTAGCTAGTTATCTGTACTATGTGCAAAAAGTTTGAAAAGTCACATCTGTGTATATTTAATATTTGTATGAATATTCTCGCATGAATCCGGAGCGCTAAATAGACACTTGAGTGAACGTATTGAAGCATCCTTAATTATCTGTGTGCATGTCAGCGTGATGCTGTGCACAGGGAGATTAATCTGGGCAAATCAGCAACGGGTGTATGTGTTCGTACGTGCATGACAAGGCGCCAGGAGCACAGGCAACACCATCAGAAATTTAACAGGATGGCATTCTGACTCAGCAAACCTGAGGGGATCTGACTCAACTCACGACTGGTGCTTGGTGTGTGTGTGTGTGTGTGTGTGTGTGTGTGTGTTTGTGTGGCACTGATGTATGCGTGTGCGATCCAAGTGTTGGCATGTGTGAGAGGGCCACATGTCTGCGTCCAAATGGGAAGATGATGGTGTGCAAAAAGATGTGTTCAAGTTCAAGTCCTGAATTTGATATGGCTATGGGAAACATTTCAATTTCTGACAATATCTCCACCAGGGGATCGGGAAGACCTGGGTTCGAATCTCCACTTGGGCATTGCGTGCATGCGTGGGTTTTCTCTGTTCTAAAAAAAACATGCTAGGTTAATTAGCAACTCCAAATTATCCATAGGTATGAATATATGAATATGAGTGTGAATGGTTGTTTGTCTATATGTGCCCTGTGATTGGCTGGCCACCAGTCCAGGGTGTACCCCGCCTCTCACCTGAAGACAGCTGGGATAGGCTCCAGCATACCCAAGCGACCTTAGTGAGGATAAGCGGTATAGACAACAGATATTTTTCTATATATGATACTGTAGGGGCTGCACGGTGGACGAGTGGTTAGCGCGCAGACTTTACAGCTAGGAGCCCCAAGTTCAATTCCACCCTCGGCCATCTCTGTGTGGAGTTTGCATGTTCTCCCCGTGTTTTTCCCCGGGTACTCCGGTTTCCTCCCACATTCCAAAAACATGCTAGGTTAATTAGCGACTCCAAATTATCCATAGGTATGAATGTGAGTGTGAATGGTTGTTTGTCTATACGTATGTGCCCTGTGATTGGCTGGCCACCAGTCCAGGGTGTACCCCCCCTCTCGCACAAACACAGCTGGGATAGGCTCCAGCATATTCACGACCCTAGTGAGGATAAGCGGTATCACAGCGTAATAATAAACATAATGATCGTTATTAATTTTTAAATACATTATTGTACAATTCTGTAAACTGGTGTAGGCTCCAGCATACCCAAGCGACCTTAGTGAGGATAAGCGGATGGATGGATCTCCACCAAAATATAAAATATTTTTCTATATATGATACTGTAGGGGCTGCACGGGGGTTTAGTGGTTAGCGCGCAGACCTCACAGCTAGGAGACCCGAGTTCAATTCCACCCTTGGCCATCTCTGTGTGGAGTTTGCATGTTCTCCCCGTACATGTGTGGGTTTTCTACGGGTACTCCGGTTTTCTCCCACATTCCAAAAACATGCTAGGCTAATTAGCGACTCCAAATTGTCCATAAGTATGAATGTGAGTGTGAATGGTTGTTTGACTATATGTGCCCTGTGATGAGAGGCCACCAGCCTCTCGCCTGCAGTCAGCTGGGATAGGCTCCAGCACCCCCTGCGACCCTCGTGAGGACAAGCGGTATGAATGAATGATACTGTATGTCAATGTACGTGTTTTTCCTTAATTACTACTGGCTACTGTTGCAGGAAATGATGCAGCATAATTACCAAGCGTACAGGGACAACACTCGAACATCCACTTACGTTACTAAATATAGCTGTTGCCCATTAAAGGGCTAATTACAGACATTACTTTTTAAAATCCCACTAAAAGCTTGTGAGTTTTAGCAGTACAAGCAGACTGTTGTGGATCCAGACAGAGAACCCAAAATGAATGAATGAAGATGCCGAGCTGAGATTTGTTGACATGCCACTGTATTGTATACTCCTTAGCCTAGTGGATTAGTCTGTTTGAGAGTGGAAGAGTGACCCACAAAAGCAAACAGCGTCAAAGAGCAAGGAGAGGAAATATCCCCTGAAGCCTTCGGTACATATTTGGACAGACAAACACAGGCGTCACTCCACAAACTAAACAGAGTCAGACTTGAGTGCCCACGTCAATATGCGGCACATTTCAACCACTCTTAGAATCACAGATTGACCTACTCTGTGGACTGGGTTGAAAATTTGGCCCAGGACTTTTTGGTTCAGAGTAGCACTACTTTTCTACTACTTATCCTCACGAGGGTCGCGGGGGTGCTGGAGCCTATCCCAGCTATGTGTGTGTGTATACATGAAATAGCACCCCTATAGTCACGTTTGCATTCATATTATCCAACATAGTTAATTCATTCATTTTCTACTGCTTTTCCTCACGAGGGTCGTGGGGGTGCTGGAGCCTATCCCAGCTGTGTGTGTGTATACATGAAATAGCACCCCTATAGTCACGTTTGCATTCGTATTATCCAACATAGTTCATTCATTCATTTTCTACCGCTTTTCCTCACAAGGGTCGCATGGGTGCTGGAGCCTATCCCAGCTGTGTGTGTGTGTGTATACATGAAATAGCACCCCTATAGTCACATTTACATTGGTATTATTCAACATAGTTCATTCATTCATTTTCTACCGCTTTTCCTCACCAGGGTCGCGTGGGTGCTGGAGCCTATCCCAGCTATGTGTGTGTGTATACATGAAATAGCACCCCTAATGTCACGTTTGCATTCATATTATCCAACATAGTTAATTCATTCATTTTCTACCGCTTTTCCTCACGAGGGTCGTGGGGGTGCTGGAGCCTATCCCAGCTGTGTGTGTGTATACATGAAATAGCACCCCTATAGTCACGTTTACATTGGTATTATCCAACATAGTTCATTCATTCATTTTCTACCGCTTTTCCTCACAAGGGTCGTGGGGGTGCTGGAGCCTATCCCAGCTGTGTGTGTGTATACATGAAATGACACCCCTATAGTCACGTTTGCATTTGTATTATCTAACATAGTTTATTCATTCATTTTCTACTGCTTTTCCTCACAAGGGTCATGGGGTGCTGGAG
Organism: Doryrhamphus excisus; assembly: GCF_030265055.1. Taxonomy (NCBI): domain Eukaryota; kingdom Metazoa; phylum Chordata; class Actinopteri; order Syngnathiformes; family Syngnathidae; genus Doryrhamphus; species Doryrhamphus excisus. The sequence goes on from NC_080474.1 coordinate 19,451,180, forward strand.
CCTATCCCAGCTGTGTGTGTGTATACATGAAATAGCACCCCTATAGTCACGTTTACATTGGTATTATCCAACATAGTTCATTCATCCATTTTCTACCGTTTTTCCTCACCAGGGTCGCGGGGGTGCTGGAGCCTATCCCAGCTGTGAGTGTGTGTGTATACATGAAATAGCACCCCATAGTCACATTTGCATTCGTATTATTCAACATAGTTCATTCATTCATTTTCTACCGTTTTTCCTCACGAGGGTCACGGGGGTGCTGGAGCCTATCCCAGCTGTGTGTGTGTGTGTATACATGAAATAGCACCCCTATAGTCACATTTGCATTCGTATTATTCAACATAGTTCATTCATTCATTTTCTACCGTTTTTCCTCACGAGGGTCACGGGGGTGCTGGAGCCTATCCCAGCTGTGTGTGTGTGTGTATACATGAAATAGCACCCCTATAGTCACATTTGCATTCGTATTATTCAACATAGTTCATTAATTCATTTTCTACCGTTTTTCCTCACGAGGGTCACGGGGGTGCTGGAGCCTATCCCAGCTGTGTGTGTATGTATACATGAAATAGCACCCCTATAGTCATGTTTGCATTCGTATTATCCAACATAGTTCATTAATTATTTTCTACCGCTTATCCTCACAAGGGTCGCGGGGGTGCTGGAGCCTATCCCAGCTGTGTGTGTGTATACATGAAATAGCACCCCTATTGTCACGTTTGCATTGGTATTATCCAACATAGTTCATTCATTCATTTTCTACCGCTTTTCTTCACGAGGGTTGCGGGGGTGCTGGAGCCTATCCCAGCTGTCTTTGGGTACACCCTGGACTGGTGGCCAGCCAATCACAGGGCACATGTAGACAAACAACCATTCACACTCACATTCATACCTATGGACAATTTGGAGTCGCCAATTAGCCTAGCATGATTTTGGAATGTGGGAGAAAACCGGAGTACCCGGAAAAAACCCACACATGCACGGGGAGAACATGCAAACTCCACACAGAGATGGCCGAGGGTGGAATCGAACTCCGGTGTCCTAGCTGTGAGGTCTGCACGCTAACCACTTGACCATCGTGCAGCCCCTACACGACAGAAATAGTGGACAGAAATAGTTTTAAAACACCAACGTCTGGATGGAGATTTTTTTTGGACGCCAGCAGAGGCACAAATGTGCATTTTTGAAAATAGTCGTGTTGGTGTGGACATGGCCTTAGTTACCATCCATGCCAAGGCAATTTTCCACAGTTAGGCCTAGACTGCCAATTATCTTTGTGAGAGTCTTGGATTACAAGGTAGAATAAAAATAATAACCACTTTGTTAACTTTGTTAAGTGGTGCTTTGGGATTGGGAGAGGTGAAAAAGGAAAAATGGTGGTTGGCGGCGGTTGAAAAGATAGCTCACACGTTTACTGCTCTCTCCTTGGCTGCAAAGGGAAGTGTTTTGTTGTGTTGTTTTTTTTTTGCTTTCTAAATCAGAAAGCACCATTTATGCTGTGATATAATAAAGATAAAGCATCTGTCTAGAGAACTATTTACAACAGCTAAGCCATGGAAAAGATAAGGCACGTAACATATTGTTGGGCCTCCACAGTAAGTTGTGCAGAAGACCTACTTTTTCAAAATGATCCTATTGCATGGGTTCTTTCTGGCAGTGGTATTTTACACTGGTCACTATAGGTTAGTAACATTAGGAAGTACGCTGTCAATTTTATATTATTATGTCTACTATGTTGGAGGGCTGCACGGCGGTCTAGTGGTTAGCGCGCAGACCTCACAGCTAGGAGACCTGATTTCAATCCCACCCTCGGCCATCTTTGTGTAGAGTTTATATGTTCTCGACGTGCATGTGTGGGTTTCCTCCCACATTCCAAAAACATGCTAGGTTAATTAGCGACTCCAAATTGTCCATAGTTATGAATGTGAGTGTGAATGGTTGTTTGACTATATGTGCCCTGTGATTGGCTGGCCACCAATCCAGGGTATACCCCGCCCCTCTGGGACCCCGCCAGACAACTGGGATAGACTCCAGCATACCTGCAACCCTAGTAAGGATAAGCGGCATAGAAAATGGATGGATGAAGAGATGGATGGGTTATTACGTTTGATTAATGTTCATGTTAAAGGTTAAATAATTGTTAGTTATCCTCCCTATCCGTGTGGAAGTGGTAAGTTTTTGGCTATTTAAGTTTAAAGGAAATAACTTGAAGGCTACCGTTTAGGTCGCTAGCTCTCTAGTTTGCGAGTTAGCTATAACTATTTAACTATAAATGTGATTATAGTCGTGCTTTCTCATGTCTACAGGGCTCTAATAATACTTTGTTAATTTTTATCTGAAAAAATTTTTGTCTCCCCACCAACTATACGTATGTGGTTTCTTAAGTTTTTATGATTTGCTGTTTTATTATTATTATTATATTTATTTATTTATTACTGATTGATTGTTTTTCTTTATTCTTGATTTGTTTGTTTATTTTTCATCTTATTTTGTGCAGAAAAATAAGAACCCATTTTGTACATGTTCGGGTAAAACTAGCATATTGGGTTTGTTTGGCTTGAAATAAGCAATGGATTGGTATCGGTATCGGACGATTTCACTCATGGATTATCAGGATTGGTATCGGCATCGTAAAACCCTGATGGGAACATCCCGAATCAAAACTAATCCAGTTTGAAGCATGGAGATGTTCAACAATTCTCGGTTTGTTTTTATTGTTCGTTTATTGTTCTTACTCGCTTTTGTTCTTCCTCTCTTTCATGCACACGTTTGATTATTGTGTATCCAAATAAATGAGCTAGCCTGGACTATTATTCTAAATCTGTAAAAGGAGAACACCAACAATGAATGCGTAATAAATGCATCCTGGTAACAATTATCGCCTGCCTTGCCAAAGTCAGGCACGCTGTCCAACTGTTGTCTGTTGTTATCAAACACAACACCACTAATTACATCACGTGTGGACTACGGCCCGCCAGCTGTGGTCGGCAATAGGATTTGCAACCCGATTTTGAAATGAATAGGATATGATCTGAAACGTAAACATTATACATTTTCTGGATATGTGTCCTCTGCTTGCTAGTATTTTACATTGATCACTATAGGTCAGTAACATTAGGAAGTACGCTGTCAATTTTATATTATTATGTCTACTATGTTGGAGGGCTGCACGGCGGTCGAGTGGTTAGCGCGCAGACCTCACAGCTAGAAGGCCTGATTTCAATCCCACCCTCGGCCATCTCTGTGTGGAGTTTGCATGTTCTCCCCGTGCATGCGTGGGTTTTCTCCGGGTACTCCGGTTTCCTCCCACATTCCAAAAACATGCTAGGTTAATTAGCGACTCCAAATCATCCATAGATATGAATGTGAGTGTGAATGGTTGTTTGTCTGTATGTGCCCTGTGATTGGCTGGCCACCAGTCCAGGGTGTACCCCGCCTCTCGCCCAAAGACAGCTGGGATAGGCTCCAGCACCCCCACGACCCTCATGAGGAAAAGCGGTAGAAAATGAATGAATGAACTATGTTGGATAATACCAATGCAAACGTGACTATAGGGGTGCTATTTCATGTATACACACACAGCTGGGATAGGCTCCAGCACCCCCGCAACCCTCATGAGGAAAAGCAATAGAAAATGAATGAATGATGTTGATAATACGAATGCAAACGTGACCATAGGGGTGCTATTTCATGTAAACACACACACACAGCTGGGATAGGCTCCAGCACCCCCGCAACCCTCGTGAGGATAAGCGGTATAAAAAGAATGAATGAACTATGTTGGATAATACCAATGCAAATGTGACTATAGGGGTGCTATTTCATGTATACACACACACACACAGGTGGGATAGGCTCCAGCACCCCCACGACCCTCATGAGGAAAAGCAGTAGAAAATGAATGAATGAACTATGTTGGATAAACTATGTTGGAAACTTGACTATAGGGGTGCTATTTCACGTCATACACAGCTGGGATAGGCTCCAGCACCCCCACAACCCTCGTGAGGAAAAGCTGTAGTAAATGAATGAATGAACTATTTTGGATAACACCAATGCAAACGTGACTATAGAGGTGCTATTTCATGACACACACGGCTGGGATAGGCTCCAGCACCCCCGCGACCCTCATGAGGATAAGCGGTAGAAATTGAATGAATGAACTATGTTGGATAATACGCATGCAAACGTGACTATAGGACTATAGGGGTGCTATTTCATGTATACACACACACAGCTGGGATAGGCTCCAGCACCCCCGCGACCCTCGTGAGGAAAAGCAATAGAAAATGAATGAATGATGTTGATAATACGAATACAAACGTGACTATAGGGGTGCTATTTCATGTATACACACACAGCTGGGATAGGCTCCAGCACGCCCACAACCCTTGTGAGGATAAGCTGAGGATAAGCAGTAGAAAATGAATGAATGAACTATGTTGGATAATACCAATGCAAACGTGACTATAGGGGTGCTATTTCATGTATACACACACACACGCGTGTGTGGCCTGCCAATCAAAGGTGTATCCACCCCTAAAATTCATAATTAGTGGTTATTGTTAATGATACAAACGCATACCAAAGCGTTCCAAGGATGTGCTAAACTCCTGTTGAAAATCTCACACAAGCATCCCCTCATGTCTTCATGCTTCCTTTGCCTTCCTTTGCCTTCCTACAGTAATCTATCACTCCCCTCCAGCCTTCACCCCGCCCTTCACTGGCTGCACCTCGTCCATCCCACCTCTCACCTCCTGTGTTACCTTCAATTCAGCGTTTTCTTCACCTGCGTTTCCGGCTCAATTGTTTCTCAGGCAGCTTCTCACCCCAGAGGAAGATGTCACCCGTCTGACATGTAGCGTGCAAAAGTGCTGTAAAAAGGAAAACAAATCATTAAAATTAATACACGATAGAAAAAAAACACTAACATCTGTCAATATGCAGAAGTGCAGTTTCCATCATTACATGGAGATTCCAGGAGAAACATTCCAAGGAATAATCTGGTGGAGAAAGTGGAGACTGTTAGATAACCAGAATGAAAATGCTGAAGCATATGCGGAACTAATACAATTTTATGGCTGATATAAGTTTTCTCCCTGGTGATGTGATGACCATAAAGTACTCACAATCCTGACGGACTACCGGACTATTGTAGGCATAGAAGAACCACGTATAATAAGTCCATACTCTGCACTTACTTCACTTGAAAAGTTGAACGTTGAAAGTGTGATTGACTGTTTTAAGAGCCTCACAGCAGAGAAGAACACCGGTGAGACACTCAGCAGTGATAATGAAAAGGCTGCCAGAGTCATTTAAGCCATTTGTTGTACACGTCCTTTGCATTACCAAAGGTAATACCTGCAATACAATGTTACAGTGAGTGAGACAGAAAAAATATCGACATTTTGTGTTATTTATGTGGTCAAAAATGACATAAATCAAGACAGTGGTGTAGAAGAACCCTGCACGTCACATCTTGAAAAAGAGGTGAGGCATTGCCTACAGAGTTCCAAAGAAAAACAACAAGGACTACCGTATTTTCCAGACTATGAGTCGCACTTTTTTTCATAGGTTAGCATGCTTATTGGCTTGCTTATTAGCCTGCTTTTGCACCATTTTATGAAATTTGTCAGAGATTTTTTTTTCGTAAAAATAAATAAATAAACTATAAAAATCATAAAAAAATATCAAATAAAAATCATAAAAAAAAAAAAAAACCATAAAAAATATCAAATTATTTAGGGGGTCTTAAGAACACATTAAATGTACACAAGTACATACAATCTACACTGCAAAACCGCTGCTCAAGCTCTGCAACCATTCTGTCCAGCGGACAGTGATCAATCACATAATAATTATTATTATTCATTATTAATGATTATTATTAATTATTCTTCTGACTATTACTACTAATACTAGTAGTAGTAGTAGGCTAGTATTAGCATGCTTATTGGCTTGCTTATTAGCCTGCTTTTGCACTATTTTTTTGAAATTTGTCAGAGATTTTTTTGTAAAAATAAATTCATAAAAATAAACTATAAAAATCCATTAAAAATATCAAATGATTTAGGGGGGCTTAAGAACACATTGAATGTACACAAGTACACACAATCTACACTGCAAAACACTGAATTATTAATATTAATAATGATTAATAATCATTATTAATCATTATTAATTATATTAATTATTATTACTACTACTATTAGTAGTAGTAGTAGGCTAGTATTAGCATGCTTATTGGCTTGCTTATTAACCTGCTTTTGCCTATTTTATGAAATTTGTCAGAATTTTTTTTTTGTAAAAATAAATAAATAAATAAACTCTAAAAATTCATAAAAAATATCAAATTATTTAGGGGGGCTTAAGAACATTTTAGGGGGGCCTGAAGTCCCCCTAAAATAGGCTTCCTGACGCCACTGACCAAAACAGACATTACTTCCTCTTGGAAGGCAAGTTCTAATATTAATAAAAGAATAAAGAACAGGCTCAATATGTGTAAGATATGCTAACATAACGGTTATTCAGCTACATAAAAAAATAAACATGAAAAAGGAAAATGTGTCCAGTGTTTATGTAACATAAACAGTTTTTTCATTTATAAGTCGCTCTGGGGTATAAGTGGCAGGAACTGCCAACCTATGAAAAAAATATGGTAGTTGTTACTCCTCTGTGGAATATAAGCTTCTCGGCCAAACCAATTTAAGACTCGACGAGAGGTGCCAATCACTCCTCATTCATTTCAGTCAAAATTGGGCGTAGGTATTGTAGGCTGGTTTTGGCAAACCATTTGAATGTTTATTCAGTATGTGAAAAGACTTCATCCCGGGTTGATTTTGTTTCCAGAAGCTGACTTCCAAGTTGAGCATCAAGCCAATTATTTTTCGTGCTCAGCTGAAGTTGCAGGCCATTAGAGCCGGGACATGAGTCACAGCGGCTGAAGTCCATAGCTCAGCAATAGACAGGTCCGGTCTGACAGAGGTTTTGCAGATGATATGTCTCTCTATCGCTCTCTCTCTCTCTTTATCGATTCCTTGCAGAGTCATCTCCAACTTCCCCCCTCAGAGTCAATCTCCCTTTGCAGAGCACAGATAAATCACCCGGTGTCTTCTTGCACTTCTGCCCCAGAAGAATAACTCTTCTCAATAAGGCCACAGCATGAATTTCTCATGATTTCTGCATCTGCTGACTCCATCTTCTCATTGGATTACAGCTCTCTTCGCCGTCTTCCTTCTAAGCTTGTATTTCCTGCTCTCGGGCTCCAATCATTTCCGTTCGCCCCTTGCTTCATCACCCTTCTCTCTTTTCAGAGCCAGAGGCCTTCTCTCCATCCCAGGCTGTCTCACTTCATCTTTTCTTCTCCATCCCCACATCAATATCGCTCCATCTCTTTCCATCTCCCAGCAAACGTAGCGGACCCTTCAGTCTGCTGTCACTTCTCCGCCTTCAGACTCCACGCCAACGGCTCCCCACTCACTCCCACTCCTGTGGGTAAACATGACCCACGATTTCGATCGCCCTCTTGGCATTTTGTCATTATTTTGCCCCCCCCCTGAACTCTCCACTCCATCTCCTCCTCCATGGTGCTCACTTTTTCTTCTCATCTGTCTGGAAGATGACAAACACTTCCATCGGTTGTCCTCTCCTTCCTTCTTCTCCAAACATCTATAATGTCACTAAACACCCCATTGTGCAATGACTTGGAGTGACATTCGGCAAAATCAGCCTTAAAATTGTATCCGCATGTGGCCATTCACCGCGGGATCATTTATACTCGAACATCGGCTCGGAACGCCGGACGACACCAGAGCCAAATACTGTGATGATCAGTTATTTTGTTGTTATGCTAGTGCAGCTGCGTTGCTATGCAGTTACATCCACAAGGACGCTAGCACTGGCCGATGGACACTTCGGTTCAGTTTTGTGTCGCTCATTTTGGAGAAGATGTGAATACGGAGTAAGATAAGTGGCATCGAAAATGCATGGATGGATGCTTGATGCCGGTGGGAATGTTGCTCCAAGTAGTGAACCGATGCTCCTTTTTGTGTAGAAATCCTAAACTGCAGCGTTGTCCTGTTGGGCCCTTGAAACATCTCCACATATCCATCTGCTGTTTGACGCCCCTGCACAACCTGAAGCTCCATTATTACATCGAACAAAAAAGCACCCCAGATGAGGTTGCCTACAATCCACATCTCAGTTGGGATCTCCTTGTGGGATCACCTTTCAATGTCCCATGTTTGGTGCTCTCCAGTATAATCCAAACAGGACATTTTTGTGAAGAAGACATGGCCTTCGAAGATTTTTTTTTTTTGTTCTTAAAACGCTTCTCACAGATGACGTCTGATGGTTATTGGACTGCACTTCCCACCAGTAACAACCTTCATTTGGGCCGAGGATGGCAACCATGTCTGGAAGGACAGTAAATTGGTTCCTTCGGCTCAGAAAGCTTTTTTTTTGCTTTTACCATCAACAGATCATAACAGTGTTGATACCAGACAATTGCTTCTTCAGTTCTTTGTATTTTCAAGCTCTACTTACAAAATCCATGCCATTTTTCATCAGCGGAGTGGAGTCATCAGAGTATACATCTAAAAAAAAAAAAAACATACTCAGTAAAACTTTCAACTTTCAACCGCAGCATAGCCAAGAGGAATAAGTCTCTTTTGGCCACATTATTCACAATATCCAACATACTAAGATTCAAGATTAGTCTAATGAAGACCTTCAGGCTTTTCATAGCTGTCAACCGTCAATATTAATGTATTAATCTATTTCCACAAAATTGCCTAAGAAGAACACATTTATCATTAAACTGCAGATCCCAAAATTATAATAGGATTAAACTGAAGCGTTCCGTTGTGTGTTGGTCTAGCCTAAAGCTTATACTAAATCTAAACTAATATAGTGAATACATTGAAGGGACATTTACACCACGTCCATGTGCCATGGAGTTGCATTGTGTCTTTGTTTATGTATGGTTATGATTATGGTTTAATTTCATTTCCTCTCCATCTGGTACTTTTACAATCAGTAACTGTTACATTTGTTCACTTCCTGCTTTCCTAATATAGTTTTTTTTATATTTTTAATTAAATTTATTTTTTTGAATTTAAAAAAATCTATAAAAAATATATCTTAATTTTTTAAATTTAATTTAATGTAATTTTTTTAATTAAAAAAATTCAAAAATTTTATTTATTTTTTTTATTTTTGTCAGGTACCAAAGTACGAGATGATATGACCATACAAAGACATAATGACTCACAATGACTCTTGTATTTAGCAAACATCAACTGCTTGTATTGTTTGAGGGTCTTACTCAATCCATTCCATAGTTTGATTCCACATACTGAAATGCTATGGCTAGCATAACGTAGTCCTAGCATAGAAGTGTTTCAAATGTACTTCTTCCCTGTGATCATATTTCTCCTCTCTTGTAGAGAAGTATCGGATGACATTTTTAGCTAATTGGTTATTTTTAGCCTTATGCATTATTTTAGCTGTTTGAAGATGAACTATATCAGCAAGTTGAAGTATTTGTGATTTTAGAAATAAGGAGTTAGTATGTTCTCTGTAGGCGGCATTATGAATTATCCTTACTGGCCTTTTTTTGCAGTACATTTAGCGAGTGAAGATTGCTTTTATAGTTATTAGCCCATATTTCCACACAATATGTATGTATCTGTGTAGTCTGGCGCAGATCTAAATTGGGTTTGTTAATACCTAGTGAAGGTCATTGTCGTTGAACAATATGTTTATTATGGTGGTCGTAGTTTGCTCTGGTATGGAACTGTACTGAAACTGACAGAGATGTTTATGCTATGCAAAGTCATAGTTATATTAAGCAATGTCTGTGTTCATTATAGTTATTGCAATGGAAAAGTAAAGTGCAGGCATGACCAACACTCCCAAAGCTTCAAGTCCAGTAAAATGTCCATTCCAGTGTAAAAAAGTAACCTTGCTCTGCTTCCTCATGCTCTTTGTCCTTGTTTTGTGCCACTGGATCTCTTCAAGTTCTCGTTCTCAAGGACTTTCCCAACACGTCACCTCTCAGGTTTTGATTAGTCTTGCAATTTACCCGACTCCCTCTCCCGGCCCCACTTCACTGTGTCCCTTGCTGATTTCTTTACCCACTTGTTCTCCCACATTCACCTGTTCATCCACATCTCATTTGAATTAAAATGGCTGCTTATTGACATGATGCTGCTATAACCTCGTCTGCATCTTCTTCATCCGTTTACAAGTACCTCTGTTGCTATTGTCCCACTAAAATGCCATCACACAAACACTCTAAGCATGATTCGTCCCTGTTGTTTTTACAACTACAGGTCGCTGTTCAATGACAACCTTGAGTCTCCACTTGACTCGGGATTTAACAAGACGACATTTTTCTGCACGCCCTGGTACAATGAGGTAGCATTACAATGCCATGTTTTTATGGAACATCTCTCTTACAACTGTCCTTCAATGCACCTTCTTCCACTACAGACTACACTTTGGTTTTGAGACGAGCAAAGACGCTCAACAGAAAGAAGACTGCATGATGGGACGATGTATACAGAAGTCCTCGGGAGCGCTTGAGAGTGTGACCAATCACAGCGGATTGGGGGTACCTATATCTACAATCTGGAAGCTCCAGAAAGCTTTCTGTGCGGGTTATTGTGTGTAGCTGCTCTATAGAACATATGAGTCCACAACTCAATACAAAGCACTGAAAATGACCAAAATAGATCCCCTATAAGATAAAAGTAGTAGTTTATACAGCAGAAAAATACGGTAATTTCTAATAAGATGATTATATCTTATCACGGGCGGCACGGTGGTAAAGTGGTTAGCGCGCAGACCTCACAGCTAGGAGACCAGGGTTCAATTCCACCCTCGGCCATCTCTGTGTGGAGTTTGCATGTTCTCCCCATGTATGCATCCGGTTTCCTCCCACATTCCAAAAACATGCCGAAGACGGCTGGGATAGGTTCAAGCATACCCAAGTGACCTTAGTGAGGATAAGCGGTATCTCCACCAAAATATAAAATATTTTTCTATATATGATACTGTAGGGGCTGCACGGTGGACTAGTGGTTAGCATGCAAACCTCACAGGTAGGAAACCCGAGTTCGATTCCACCCTCGGCCATCTCTGTGTGGAGTTTGCATGTTCCCCCCATGCATGCGTGGGTTTTCTTCGGTTACTCCCACATTCCAAAAACATGCTAGGTTAATTAGCGACTCCAAATTGTCCATAGGTATGAATGTGAGTGTGAATGGTTGTTTGTCTATATGTGCCCTGTGATTGGCCGGTGACCACTCCAGGGTGTATTCCACCTATCGCCCGAAGACAGCTGGGATAGGCTCCAGCACCCCGCCACCCTCGTGAGGATAAGCGGTAGAAAATGAATGAATGTTGCCTCTGTTGCACGGCAGTCGAGTGGTTACCGCGCAGGCCTCACAGTTAGGAGACCCTAGTTCAATTCCACCCTCTGCCATCTTTTTGTCAAGTTTGCATGTTCTCCCCGTGCATGCGTGGGTTTTCTCCGGGTACTCCGGTTTCCTCCCATATTCCAAAAACATGCTAGGTTAATTAGCGACTCCAAATTGTCCATAGGTATGAATGTGAGTGTGAATGGTTGTTTGTCTATATGTGCCCTGTGATTGGCTGGCCACCAGTCCAGGGTGTATCCCGCCTCTTGCCCCAAGACAGCTTGGGGTAGAAAATGAATGAATGAATGATTATATACACTTAGCAAAATCTGTATTCACTTTACCTCTGGCTAGCAATCCTGCCCAAAATATTCCACACACTCCAGCACCCACAGTCATAAAACTGTGAATTTCACACATATTGAGGAAGTACAGAAAAAGAACATTTCTAACAACAACTGACCATTCCTGATGAATATACCAAAAGTCTAAAAAGGGCCCTCTGTTCTTGACTGTCACATTCATGAACGGCTGTGAACTGAAACAGGACATGATAGCACTTGCAGATCCATCCACAGTGTCCCACCAATCATTTGGAACATGTTGACCTACTTTATTTGGGGCCAAAAGGAGTAGCATGCCTAAACAAAGGATGTCTTAGACAATAAAAAAAGAAAGCCGTATAAATCTTTGCATCCGACTCTTTGGTTTTGCCATCAAGAGAACAGATGCTTGCCATACATCACACTTTAAAAAGCTTATCGTAAAAAAGGTGACTGACATCACTGTAACATCTGCAGGGTGGGATGCAATACAGCTTGTGTGTGTGTGTGTGTGTGTTTAAGATCAGATGTCCAATGTAGGAGTGGTTTGCTTGATGAAAAACCTGCAATCTTTCCAAATTACAAATTGCTGCTCTGACTCTCCCCGCAACAACGGAAAGTCATTCATCAATTTGCGGTAGTAGCCGCTCTTTGAGTCAAAGCAAAGTTAAGATGAAAAAGTGGTGCACCCAGAGTGCTTTAAGCACTCCGGGCCAAACAAATTCTGTCAGATAAAAAAAAAAAAATAACAACACAAGAACCAGAAGATAAACTAAATGCACTGGGAGGAGTATAAAAGTAATGGTCCCATTACTTTGCTTATTAAGCTATCTGTTTCACATCAAACTCCACCTCACTAAACACTTCCTGTCACCGACAAAAGGCCAATGTTTACACCAGCAGGGGCTAGCATGTACTGCATGTGTGTGTAATAAAAAGTAGCGCATTAACAACTGATATGAATAGTGTGCAACAAAAAAAAATGTACTGTAAGCTGCACACAAAAACATTTAGCAAAACATATCTCACAGTATAAAACCTCAAAATATGGTGCTGTTCCTCACACCGCTAAGTCTCTACAAAACACCAGCAGGTGTTAGCATGTACTGCATGTGTGTGTAATAAAAAGTAGCGCATCAACAACTAATATGAATAGTGTGTAACAAAAAAAAAATGTACTGTAAGCTGCACACAAAAACATTTAGCAAAACATATCTCACAGTATAAAACCTCAAAATATGGTGCTGTTCCTCACACCGCTAAGTCTCTACAAAACACCAGCAGGTGTTAGCATGTACTGCATGTGTGTGTAATAAAAAGTAGCGCATCAACAACTAATATGAATAGTGTGTAACAAGAAAAATGTACTGTAAGCTGCGCACAAAAACAGTTAGCAAAACATATCTCACAGTATAAAACCTCAAAATATGGTGCTGTTCCTCACACCGCTAAGTCTCTACAAAACACCTACTGCAACTGTAGCAATCATCAAAAACACACATGTCGAAAATTCCAGCAAGATGGCTTCAAAAACACGGCGGCCGAAAAAAATGTCCAGGCTACATGTACGCAAATCAGCAAAATTGCCAGCCACAAGCAATTTGTCCTCCCCCCCACTCTGTTTGAAACCCTTTCAAAAGTTTACAATAAACAAATTGGAGTCTTACAAAGAAGCTTGGTAGGATGCCATGTTTAAAGACGGCGGCCGTCTCTTGTATCAAAATGATTCAGTGATCCCGGAGCCTGCACATTACACTTGCACAATGTGGTGTAAACAAAATAGTAGTATAAAGGTGACTATGGAGGTGTCATTTCATGTCTACAGGGCTGTAATAATGGCAAGTATTACTCATATTGTCGTGTTTATATATTTGCAATACATGTCAGTGTTAAGATGCTGTGTGATGACTTTAAAGCTCAGTGTTATGTGTGATTCATTTAAACTTTCGATGCATAGAGCTCCACATTACGATCTCAGTGTGCTGCAGAGCTCGCCGGCTTGTGACCGTCTTTGGTTAATAAATTAAGAATGAATTAATATTAATACAAATATATTAATAAACAAATAACAAATTTATATTAATACATTTATAATTAATAATTAATGATAAATATTTTTGTTTTATTTTAGTTCATATACTGTCCTGAAATTAGCTTTAAAAACATGAATTTTGATATCGTTTTTTTTATTCTGCCGTATTCATACTCTGGAATGTTGCCAGATATAGCAACAAATCTCCAAGTTGGGAACACGGATTCTGGGACTTGTAGTTTTAGCATGAATAGTCCTCTTCCTGAGCGGTTGATTAATAATAAATTAATATTAATAAAATATATTAATAAACAAATAATAAATTCATATTAATAAATTTATAATTAATGATAAATAATATTTTTGTTTTATTTTAGTTCATATACTGTCCTGGAATTAGCTTTAACAACATACATTTTGATATATTTTTTATTCTGTCGTATTCATACTCTGGAATGTTGCCAGATATAGCAACAAATCTCCAAGTTGGGAACACGAATTCTGGGACTTGTAGTTTTAGCATGAATAGTCATTATCCTGAGCGATTGATTAATAATAAATTAATAATGAATTAATATTAACAAAAATGTATTCATAAACAAATAATAAATGTATATTAATAATTTATAATTAATAATAAATAATATTTTTGTTTTATTTTAGTTCAAATACCGTCCTGGAATTAGCTTTAAAAAGCATGAATTTTGATATAGTTTTTTATTCTGCCGTATTCATACTCATATTTGAAATAAGCACTGTTAATAATCCTCAAGGCACACAAGAGGTGTGGGCTGTTTCCCTGGAGCCATCTAATCCCAACATCTCCTCGCATTCTTCATGCAGCTATTTCTAGCCGCCGTTTAATATTCTGCTTTTCTTTCTCGATCTGTGTTTGTGCATGTCAAAAGGGAGTGTTACCGTTTCTGCATTATGGCTTCTCCAGCAACACTGACCTTTAGCTGAGACCTGCCTGATCCACTCTAAACATGATATACTTTGCACGTGTTTGTGTGCATCCATAGCTTGCATGTTCTGCTCATATGTGCCCGGTGACACGACAAACAGCCGGCAACATTCTAACATTCTATCCCACCAGCTATCATTAACTTTGATGCACAGGCGAACGTTATTAGTTATGGTCCACTGCATGATTTACTGTTCACAGATACAGCAGAGGAGCTACTGTAATGAACTTGAAGTGGATTGCAGGCACGTCTCTGTGTGTTGGAAAGGGGGTTGGGTGGGCCTGAGAAGTAAATACGATGACAGCGACTGCAACGATTACAGTAATGATGTACGTGACGTCTCCCGACTTACTTGCAGATGCAAGCGGAATATCCGCAGGCGCAGCAGGAGGAGGAGGACGATCGGGAAGAATAGAAGGAGATTGAAGGGAGCAGTTTGGAGAAGATGGAGGACGAAGGAGATCAGTCCTAGGAGAAGAGAAGAGCAATTATTGGCTTCTGCTGCAGCCAACTTTGATGTTTTGACAGTCGCTGCTGGAGGGAGACAGGCCAAGTCCTGATGATGATGAATGATGACACTGAGGATGGAGAGGTTCGCAGTCTTTTTATTGGTGAAGATACAGTACGGAGTGCCACAGGGTGTCCTTATAGGCCCATTGGGACTGTATTCAGTCTACCTTTGAGTCCTTCTGCTGTGGGCTTCCTGAAAGAGAAAAATGAAGAGCAAATTCCGCTCGTGTCATAAAATGAAACAGATGCTACTGTAAAACAAGGAATATGGAAATAGCAGTAGCGTGTTACAAAAACATCAAAGCGCAGTGTCAAGTAAAAAAAAAATCACTTACCATAAATTCCAGTGTATGAGCTGCTACTTTTTTCTTCAACTTTGAACCCTGCGGCTTACACAGCGGTGAGGCTGATTTATGGTTAAATTCTAATCTCCTGACATCTACTTTACTTCAGGACTACTAATAATTGTTTGAATACTACGACGCTTGTGAGTCAGTGAGGAAACGGGAGCTCTTTCTTTGGCAGGAGCCAACTACAAACTATGAGCGCTCTCACAAAGAGCTTGTCAAGCCACCGGAAATCAGAAATTCACAACCGGTGGCTGCTAGTTTTCACCGTAATCGACTATAACGAATCGAACAATGCTTATCTCAATTGTCAGCCATGTTTTTTGTTTACTTCCCAACCACATAGAATAAAAGACATCACACAGACACGCACTAAACACATCTCTCAGAACATATAAACAATGCAATCACTTCATTTCACTAGTTACTAAGGCCTACAAGATGCATTACTATTTCAGTTGCATTATACTATAAAATGTGCTAAAAAGCAGTGTGGAAAAACGGCTAAATACACAACAAACACATAGGTTAATAGTCAGTAATAGATTTGAACTTTGACCTTTAGCCTTAGACATTGTATGATGTTCATAAAAAGTAAGAAATACAGCAATACGGCACTCTACAAGAAGCAATGAAGTCTGTAAAATTAAATAATTTAAAAAAAAATCCAAAAATTGTTACAACTATAATGATGAAAATGGTAATATTAATGATCATTATAATAATGGTGATAATAATAACAATAATAATGGTAATAATGATAAAGATTATAACAATAATGATAATAATAATAATAACAGGGGAAAACAAGACTGTGTCATGAACCTGATTATATCTTGCAAAAAAGGGGTAGGCATTTATAAGCTTTTGCTTCAGCCTACTCCTTTTGGGCTTGTGATCAGATAGTTGAATACAAATGTAAATAATGGAAAGTTATATTTTGATTCATGTAAGAAATGCACTGTAATGTTTCATATATTTGCCCAAATAAAATTTAAAAAAAAAAGAAATCTATAGGTTAGCGTTGAATTACGCTTTGAAAAATGACTAGAATTGAACCAGCAAGGTCATATCCAGTACTATATGTCATTGTAAATCTTTCACAATAATAATAGTAACATATCCCAAAAGCTAGTGTTTAACCCCATTCTTACAAATGGCCAATAAGTTGACCATAAGTAGTCAAACTCCGCCATCTAGTGGTGCAGAAACTACATTACAATCTTATTTTCAGTCCTAAACTATATTTTCTAGCAGTATCGCAGAGAAAACAGGATGACAATAACCCTAATGAGTTATTAAAATAATAACAACCTCATTTATAACAGTAATAGTACATTCAAACATTGGAGGTAGTTTATACTTCACTTCCAAACACTTGTTTACAGAAACACACACACACTTTATCACACTTTTCTACAGCGCAGAAGTCTGTAGTCTGCAAGTTTTATTCTGTCGCCTTTGACAAACACAGCAGTTCAAGCACAAATGCTAATTAATGGCTAATAAATCATAATAACACTAATAAATTCCCTTTACAAGTCTTTACTGCCATCTTATTGAGCGCTGTGTGTGTGCTAACTCACTTCTGCATTTGTCCCCATATAATGAGGTGATACAAGCCCTGAAGCTGTCTTCAGCTATGCCTGACAGTAAACTGTAAATTAAAAAAAAAAAAAAAAAAAACTCATGAGTGGAGATGATGCCAAGGCACCACTGTGTAAATGACCATTAAAAATACCTGCAGTGCTCCAGCCCACTCATGGGCTATGTATAGCCCACTATACATATATATACGTATAACTCATTATTAAAGACTTAACTTTGATGCAACTTTAAAGTTCTTAATGTCAATTTAAGGTTTATTGCTTAAGTGTGTGTTTGCTATCCTGTGGAAGGTTCACACGCTTTGCTAATGTTTAAGCTTCAGAAACTGGTCTTGCAAAAATCATCCCACTGTTTTTTTTAGGATGCTGCCTCAAATGCATGATGAGGTTGGTTGTATTAAAAGTTAGCTGCAAAAAACAGACATGTTTCTATGCACGCAGGAGTGGGCATGCTTGGAGGCGGGCCGTGGGTGAAATAAATAAATAGACCGTTTTCACAGGAACCACAAAATCCAAAGAAAAAGAGCTCAATAGGTGCATAATTCTGGAAGAATCATAAAGATTTGTGTGCTGGTTATTGTGTGTAGCTGCTCTATAGGGGTCCACAACTCAATACAAAGGGCTGAAAAATGAGCAAAATTGGATCTCTTTCACAGGTAGCGTCAAATTGATTAGAAAATTAATTATGGCGGTCCGCCACAAATAAATTAAAAACACAAAGTTTAGTTTTCACTAACTTGGTGTGGCGTCTTCTTTGCATCCACAGAACGGGAATGTCCCACAGCAGGGTTGGAGCCACGGTCTCCACAGAATCTTCTTCAAGTTCATCTGGTTCGGAACGTCGTGTTTGGAGCGTTGATGTCTCTCGACAGCTTTGGCTATCTGACGGAGGACCTCTGCGTAGCGTGGCTCCGTATCAGGGCTCAGTGGGTGCGACTCTGACGGGTCGTGGAAGAGGTCGTAGAGCAACGGAGGGTCGTGGTGCGTCACGTGATCTCCGTGACATTGGCAGCAAGAGGAAGGGCTGTTGTAGCAACCGATAGCTCCGGGGGGGGAAAAGTTTGGGGTGAAAAAGTGCAGTTTAAAGATGGAATCACCTGTGGGAAATGACAAAGATACTGTCGAACATCAACATTGCCAATTGATACGCCCATAAAAATGTCTATTTTTGACCCACGGCAAACTACAGTAGTCGACTTGAATCAACAGCACCCCTGCTGGCTGTTACCATGTAGTGCACTCCATTTTAACTGTGTTTACTTACTTCCAGGTGGGTGCCAGCGTGCTGCGTTCAGGAAGCTCCCGCAGTAATGGAACATGAACTCGTGCTCCGAACGATCCACCTTCCCCTCCAACAGCGGCATGAGGTTGTGACCGTCTAAGAGTCTAACAACAACGGACCTTTTTTTATTAGCATTTCATTGACTGTATTCGTATACTTCCTTTTTTTAACACACCTGTCTGATCGGGTGTCTTGGGCGAGATACTTCAGGGTCGGGTACAGATCCATGAGGCTGGTGGGCTCGTCCACCATTCTTCCAGGTGCCAGTCTGCTGGGCCAGCGGAAAATACCAGGAACTCTGATGCCGCCTTCCCAGCCCCCCATTGCTTTCCCACCTTAACATGACAAATGGAAGATTAGGGAACATGGTAATGGTAATGATAATGGTTTTATTTCATTTGAACATGCATCAAATTACAATTGAAGGCATCACATAATCAGTTCACAGTTCCACATGTCCGAAAGGAGTAGGAAGAAGCAAAGCTCATTAAATCCTACCCCTCCATCTGGTACTTTTACAATCAGTAACTGTTACATTTGTTCACTTCCTGCTTTCCTAATATAGTTTAAGATTTTTTTTTGTCACATACCGAACATCACAAAAATTGGGTGCACTGAAATTACTCAAAAAGTTATTTACCAAAAAACTTTATTATATTTTATCAAGGGGTAATATTTTGGAAATGAAACTCAAGATATACTTTCTGCAAGATAAACGGACAAACCGGCTGTTAAAAATAGCACAGTATACGGTCAATTAAGATGCTAAATACCTCGATAGATGCCGTTCCATCCTCCTCCCGGGCCAATCAGAGGATGAGAGTTTTCGATGTGTCCTCCATGGTCTGAAGTCAAGTATACTAGAGTATTGTTGGCCATGCCCAGTGAATCCAAAGTCTGTATTAGTTCACCTACGGAGCGCAGAGGCAGCGATACTTGTCACATGTTATTATCTCTTTTGCTATACAGTGGAACATGGGTTAGGGTACGCTACGATTAGTGTGTTTTTGGTTAAAGTCGAAAATCTACTCCAAAATTTCGCCCTGGTCCAACTGTACTCGTAATTGTATTTTTACCACAAAGTGTTCCTGTTAAAAAAAAAAGTTAACACAAAACACATTTTGAGATAAATGAACATTTACGGTGGAAGACGTGACTGTTCCCGAAGATGAAAATAACGCAGCGAGCTCAACGCCTTCCTTCCTGCTTTGTCATTATTTTTGTTTTGTTATTTCTTGAATTCAATAGCGTTTGTCTCCTTCTTTGTCCGAATGCTGACACGTTCTTTGGCTCCAATTTAGGCTAATATGGAATTCAAGAACCTATGTCAAAACAAGAAGGAAGGTGTTGATCTCGCTTCCACATTATGTGTCCCCTCTGTATTGCCCTTTTTGTCGAGGCACTCTCACCAACAATCCAGTCCAACTCTTCCATGTTATCACCATAGCGACCGTGGCGGCTTTTGCCAGCAAATGCAGGAGTGTTGAAGAGCGGGGTGTGGATGTGGATCAGAGAGAAGAACAGAAGGAATGGATGATGAGCATTCCTGGAAAGAAGCAGATACAGTCTTTTAATTGTGTTCCCGAAAATCTCCAACGAACCATGATATGGATCAAATTTATCTTATTTCTTCTATATTGTGTAAAACTAAGGCAGGAACAACATAAAATTAAAAGAACAAAATTTTATTTTTATTATTGATTTATTTATTTATTTTTATTGATTTTATTTTTATTGTATTATATAAAAAAAATTCCTATTTTAGGAAAAAAAAAAAATTTTTGTCTCTTACAATTTTTAACTAGGAGTGTTTTATAGGGATCAAATGTACCTTATTTCTTATTTTTTGTGTAAAACTAAGGCAGGAACAACATAAAATTAAAAGAACCAATTTTTATTATTTATTTATTTATATTTTATTATATTAAAAATTTTCCTATTTTAGGATTTTTTTTTTTTGGTCTATTACAATTTTTAACTAGGAGTGTTTTATAGGGATCAAATGTACCTTATTTCTTATTTTTTGTGTAAAACTAAGGCAGGAACAACATATAATTAAAAGAACCAATTTTTATTTTTATTATTTATTTATTTATATTTTATTATATTAAAAATTTTCCTATTTTAGGATTTTTTTTTTTGGTCTATTACAATTTTTAACTAGGAGTGTTTTATGAATACATAAAGATGTGTTGACTTCATGCTGTCATTCTAACCTCTTCACAAACTGCTGCGCCTCTGTCAGCATCCTATAGGGCAACGTCTCCGTCGTCATCGGCTGCTCCACCACCTCCTGGTCCCTCATGACGATGCAATTCCATCGGGGCAGGAAGTGAAAGGGCACGAACCACACGGCAGTCAACAGAATTCCAAATAAGAAGAGCGCCGTCAACAGCCGTGGGCTTATGTCGAAAAGGCCGCAAGCACGAATAAACACCTGAAGATACACACAAAATGTAATAATATTTGTTTTATGGTGATGGTCATACAATTAATACTCGATTCCAGCCCTAATATAACATAAAAATAAACTGTATAGATGGAAATAGACACTTTGTTAGTAACAGCTCTCAGTATAATGCAGTGCAGTACTACACCAATGAAAAAGACAATTAATATAATAATAAACATTGTTACATTAATAACACAACAGTTTGTCACCTTTTTTGACGTGTTTTCAGAGTCCCTACAAAATCTGTAATTTGACACCACAAATGAAAATAATAATGATAATAACAATAATAATATTACAATGATAATAATAACAGGGGAAAACAAGACTGTGGCATGAACATGATTATATCTTGCAAAAAGGGGTAGGCATTTATAAGCTTTTGCTTCAGCCTACTTCTTTTGGGCTTTTGATCAGATAGTTGAATACAAATGTAAATAATGGAAAGTTATATTTTGATTGATGTAAGAAATGCACTGTAATGTTTCATATATTTGCCCAAATAAAATTAAAAAAAAATAAATAAAAGAAAATGGCAGAATTGACACACTAACCCTTTAATTTTTTTTTTTTTAATTGGGGCCCAAAATTCCTGGTGGTGACACCTGTTTGTGATAAGTCACTATGTAATGGTACAGTACAGCTGCTGCATGCTGACCACTCCAGCTGCTACATTCTGTAGTTAATAAAAACAGCACCAGAAGGTTCCCAACAGCCATAGCTGTTAATGCCAATATCTTTTGCTTATGTGCGGGGTTTAGAAAAACAAATGACCTTGGAAGTTATTTGTTTTTGCAGACCACGCACCTGGCGACTGTATAAGAATGGAACTTACTGTTTGCTAGTCTATCTCCTTTTGATTGACATGCTCAATGTAGTGGTTTTTTTTTCAGCTTTATGCAGTATTATGCTGAAGCGGAAAACCGAGGGGAGTGTGTGGTGAAAAATATAGGTAACAAATACTTTTCCTTTCCAGTTTTACAGACACATAGTCAAGCTTACCAGTGTGAAAAGTCCAATTCCAAGCAACGCGGACACATTTTTTAATGTCTGCTGAAGCCGAGCCATTATAAATGTTCCCATTCCTAGAACACAGTCATCGACCAAGGTGAAAGGCATGCCGTAGAAGAAGTTGAAGCCATGGTGGTTAGGGTGGTGACAGTGATCTCCTCTGTGTTCACAGTTGACGCCGAGGTGCCATTTACCTGCAAAGACATCAGGAGTAAGGGGATGTTGAAAAAATGAAAAAAAAAAAACTGCTCACAATGTTCTATTAAATAAATCAATGCCTGCCAGTAGATGGCGATGTGACTCACCAAATCCCCACTCACCACTAGGGGTTGCTCAAGGACCACACTTTGAGGAACAGCAAAAAAAATAATAATAATGATCCCCTTACCAACTAAACCGGTGGTGTACCCTTGTTGCTGTAGCCTGTTAGCAAAAGTGGTCTCATTGGGTGGCAGTCCACCTGAACCACCCAGAAAGAGCAGCACCGGGGACCACACAGATCCTGCCATCCCTAAAAATACAAAC
Organism: Doryrhamphus excisus; assembly: GCF_030265055.1. Lineage (NCBI taxonomy): Eukaryota > Metazoa > Chordata > Actinopteri > Syngnathiformes > Syngnathidae > Doryrhamphus > Doryrhamphus excisus. The sequence goes on from NC_080474.1 coordinate 19,473,657, forward strand.
ACATCAACACAGTGACAGTGACATCTACTTGCGGTGGTGGTTAAGAGACCTGAGCGGACAGGATAGCGTCCCGTCAAGAAGGCGGTACGGCTTGGTGTGCACAGAGAACTAGCTGCCATGTGCTGTGTTAGCTTCACCCCTTCGGAGGCCAGCCTGTCGATGTTGGGGGTCCTGCAGAGACACACAACGACAAAATAGGGGGGGGGGGGGGGGCATGAACAACTTACTCATGAATGGGGCACTTTTTTTTTTTCCACTGACCTGATGGTGTCGTTACCGTAGCAACCCACATCTCCAATTCCCATGTCGTCCACCATGATGAGGACAAAATTAGGCTTCCTGTCTTCACCTCTGACGTCACTCCATAGCGACAGGAGCAGGATAATACAAGGTTCCAAGATGGAGAGCCTTAATTTGAAATATAACATGTGGCTCAATACGTCATGGACGTCAAGGACTTATTTCTAAAATGGTTGCGTGCCACCACTTGACTACACCTGTTGTATCTTGTTCATTAGCAACCATTTTGTGTGCTGGTATTCAATATTTGTTAGCGCACAGGCATTCATTTACTCAAAATGTGTAAAAGTTACAAATAATAACAATCATTTTCCGACAGTGACAACATGATATCAAAGAGAGGTGTAATATTTAACAAAACCGGACTTTAGTCCTATGGGTTCACTCATTGCTAAACAGCGAATTGGTTTTGGTTCAATGAGTTGTCTTCACAGTGATATAGAATGCGTGTCAATGTCGTTTTATTAACTAAAAAGCATAGTTTAATCAACTGAGTGCCGAACTTACCGCATGGCTTCAAACTCAAGAGCAGAAGTAGCTGACTGCGGCGCCACGCCTCCTCAAGATTTGCTGTAATAAACCACCGAAGGACAGGAAATGACAGCAAACCGCAGCTAGCAAACATCCATCCTCTTTCTATGCCGCTTATCCTCACGAGTTAAACTAATAGCACTGGTTGATTGTAATATTACAGTGTGTTGTGATTCTGTACAAGAGCAAAAACAAGCTATTATGACACTTGTAATACCGGTTTTGTATTTAACTAAACAAACAGCAAAAGTCTAAGTAGTCCATTCGGTGACCTAGCTTGATGGTGTTTTTGCCGCCTGTCTTCTTTTCACTTCCGACTTGTCAGTAAGAGAGGTAGCTATTGGCTGTCATAGATAGCTCCATAAATGACGTAATCCTCTATTTTGCATGTAATTTGCATGCTGTATTGTAAATGCTGTACGAATAAAATAAAGTTGGAGAGGCACAAATAGTTAGTAAAAACACTTTTTTTCTTGTTTTTTTATTTAAAATTTGCCATTGTTTCATGAAAACAAAATAACTTTAATATTTTATCTCGGGGCTGCATGGCGGACTAGTGGTTAGTGTGCAGGCCACACAGCTAGGAGACGGAAGTTCAATTCCATGTTCTCCCCGTGCATGCGTGGGTTTTCTCCGGGTACTCCGGTTTCCTCCCACATTCCAAAAACATGCTAGGTTAATTAGCGACTCCAAATTGTCCAAAGGCGTGAATGTGAGTGTGAATGGTTGTTTGTCTATATGTGCCCTGTGATTGGCTGGCCACTAGTCCAGGGTGTACCCGAAGAGAGCTGGGATAGGCTCAAGTCATACATTGATGGGACATTGCCTTACATTACATTACCTTAATAGTCCATGTAATCAGCCATGACATGATAAAGTAGGGAAAAAAGTTGTCCTCCCATTTCGTGTGGAAGTGGTATGTTTTGGGCTTCTTGATTTGTCCTTCTTCACAACTCAATTTAAAACACTTTAAAACGGTTTACAACAAACAAATTGGAGGCTAACTAGTTAGCTCTGTAGCTTGCTACTGTATATGCGTACACTTGCTAGTTACCCTTACAAGTTCTGGGCCATGCAATTGGTGGAGGGTTAAAAAAATAAAGTGTGCATTCAGGAATTGCAAGAATGTAAAAAAAAAAAAAAAACACAGCATGTCACTTTGAAGGACTTTATTGAGCTGTCCCCATCAATCAGTCACACTGCTAACAACAATGTTCTCTCTATAAATACCTGACATGTCGAATGTGTCATTTTGTCATCTGCTGTCATTTTTTTTTTTTTTGCATTTTACAACGTTACCAACGTGGCGTGAGAAAATTGATTGACATAAGCATACGCTGCTGAACACAGTCATTTAGTATACAGACAGCCCGCGTTTACAATCTTTGTTCTTGCTGCATTAATAATCAGGAATACAGAGAGGAATAATCCTTGAACTGATTATTAAGAATTAGGATGATTATTGATTCGCTCTCAAGTCGTTGGCTGTGGAAATAAACACAACATGATGCCACCCATGGGACGACAAGCTACATTCACAGTATTGATCTACTGGATACGACACTGGCATGGAAGCAGGAGTTCAGAACAAACGGCGACATGAAAACTGCATGTTTTTTTTTTGTTTTTTTTTTACAGTTCTTCTCATGTCACTCATTCATAATAATGGCGGGCAGCAGCCCCTGTCAGGTTTGCGGCTTAATCAAGAACAGCACGTTACGTGAACTCCTTCAGTCACTATTAAGCAGCTTTAAAGGGAACACAGCGGAAGTGTAAGGCAAGAGAAAAAAATAAGACATTCGGATGTTAATATTTGGTGCTACAGTACAGGAGAAAAAAAAATGTTGATCCGCCATTTTTTTTTTTTGTGATACGCATCTGAAGCAGGTTTTCTTACAATAACAATCACAAGTTATTCAAGGACAATCATTATAGAGAATGTACAGGAATCAAACACACACACATACATACACATATACAGTATACATATCCAAAAAAATTACAAATTGATATTATTTTAGCAAAGACAAGAAACAGCAGCTGGCTTGTTCCAATAAAGAGGCACACATTGATGACTGTAAAAAGTTAAAAGGTGTAATCAATTGCATCAACAACAATATTGGTGCTCTCACAGGCCACAATATTAGGTACACCTGCATCTGCCAATGCGGGGCTTTTTAAAGTGTGCGCTATTACACACTCTTATAGCTATTGTTGTTACCCTAAAATATAAATTATAAGGGACGGCGGGGTAATAAGGGACAATTTTCGGGAAAATTTTGAAAATGTGGGGGCTGCACGGCGGTCTAGTGGTTAGCGTGCAGAACTCACAGCTAGTTCAATCCCAACCTCGGTCATCTCCGGGTACTCCGCTTTCCTCCAACATTCCAAAAACATGCTAGGTTAATTAGCGACTCCAAATTGTCCATAGGTATGAATGTGAGTGTGAATGGTTGTTTGTCTATATGTGCCCTGTGATTGGCTGGCCACTAGTCCAGGGTGTACCCGAAGAGAGCTGGGATAGGCTCAAGTCATATGTAGTATTCCGGTCACTAAGCATCAGTAATGTTACATTAATGTGACATTGCCTTACATTACATTACCTTAATAGTCTTAATAAAGTAGGGAAAAAAGTTATCCTCCCATTTCGTGTGGAAGTGGTATGTTTTAGGCTTCTTGCTTTGTCCTTCTTCTTCTACTCAGTTTTCATCAAATTACCTTAACAGTCCATGTAGTCAGAACATGACACGATAAAGTAGGTAAAAAAAGCTGTGATTGGCTGGCCACCAGTCCAGGGTGTACCCCCAAAGACAGCTGGGATAGGCTCCAGCACCCACCGCGACACTCGTGAGGATAAGCAGTAGAAAATGAATGAATGAATGAATGTTTAAAATGTAATTCTGCCTTTTCATGTTAAACAGGAAGCTGCTTTGTGTTGTTGTTTTTTTTAAAGAAGCATATATCCTTGAACAAATCATTCAAAAAACATTTTCCCGAAAATTGTCCCTTATTACCTTAAAAGTGTTTTTCTTCATTTTTCTCAAGCTGCAGTGTCTCTCACTTTAAAAACTGCAGCACTAAACACACGCGTTTGTTTATTCATTTTCAGGTTTATATTTCCAGGAGTTGTTTTTTTTTTTTCAGACTGGTGTTAAAAAAAAAAAGTGTTTTTCTTCATTTTTCTCAAGCTGCAGTGTCTCACGCTTTACAAAACTGCAGCACAAAACACATGCCTTTGTTTATTCATTTTCAGGTTTATATTTCCAGGGGGGCGGCACGGCGGTCTGGTGGTTAGTGCGCAGACCTCACAGCTAGGAGACCAGGGTTCGGTCCCCGCCCTCGGCCATCTCTGTGTGGAGTTTGCATGTTCTCCCCGTGCATGCGTGGGTTTTCTCCGGGTACTCCGGTTTCCTCCCACATTCCAAAAACATGCTAGGTTAATTGGCCACTCCAAATTGTCCATAGGTATGAATGTGAGTGTGAATGGTTGTTTGTCTATATGTGCCCTGTGATTGGCTGGCGACCAGTCCAGGGTGTACCCCGCCTCTCGCCCGAAGACAGCTGGGATAGGCTCCAGCACCCCCGCGACCCTCGTGAGGAAAAAGCGGTAGAAAATGAATGAATGAATATTTCCAGGGGTTGTTTTTTTTTCAGACTGGTGTAAAAAAAAAAAAAGTGTTTTTCTTCATTTTTCTCAAGCTGCAGTGTCTCACACTTTAAAAAACTGCAGCACTAAAGCATGAATCTACCGCATGACACTAAAGTATGACTTACTGTTAGTTTCTATGTGTGCTTGATGTTCATTTATTGTGTGCTCGATGTTCATTTATTGTGTGCTCGATGTTCATTTATTGTGTGTTTACATCGAACAAGCCAGGCTGGGACAGCGAAAGGCACTCTCATGAACTAATGACTGCATCACAATCACACGGACGTCAACACACATCACAACATGCCAAACACGCTAAGTGAGCTTTCATGGCATGCTCATCTCATGACAAGTAAAAAAAAATAATAATAATAAAAATGTAAAAGAAACAACTATATTTTTTGTTTTTATATTAAACTTACTTACAAAATGTCACAGTGACATGTTGGCAAAAACTGTATTTGGACTCCTAAAATAGAACCATGTGAGCAAAAGTATTCGGACACAAGGCTACTACGTTTACACCATGCTCCAGGCAGCCTTTTGTTCATCATTTAAGTTCATCCACAAAGGTTTGATACGTTGTAATGTATCCGATCACGGCTTCACGGAACGACCAATGAGAGCATGCGATTGTATTGTGTCCCAATACTTTTGTTCAAATTTGTTAATAAGCTGTCTTATTGATTGTCAAAAAGGTTTGTTGTTGGAACTAATGAATGTTTGTTGTGCTCTTGAACAGTCGTTTATGTAGATTATGTGGCAAAACACTGCATTTAAAAAAAAATTATAATTAATTTTAGTAAGTTTGGGTCTTGGGAAGGCACCGAATTCCTATTATTCCAATAATGAAAGGGGTTGGAAACTGCTAAACTGTTGTATTTACTGCTAAAAGTACATTAGTGGACCCTAAAAGTAAAGTAAACCCAGCGGCATGTACTGCAAAAGTGGCTCAACAAACCCGGGGTTTGTGTACCTTGCAGCTCAACAAAAAATTCCCCAAACTTAAACATGACTACGACGGTGCTTACGTTGCCAAATTCCGATTCACAGTTTTGCGCTGAGGGCACGTTTACATAAAACCGGTTCTTTGACGTCATATGCTCAACACGGTGAAACTTTTGACATATTCAAACCTCAACTTAACAGCCCCGTCTCTCGCCCCAAAAGACAGCTGGGATAGGCTCCAGCACCCCCCGCGACCCTCGTGAGGAAAAAGCGGTAGAAAATGAATGAATGAATAAAAAAAAAACGGGCCGAGTACTCATGCAAGGAATACTGTGACACAGACATTGGCTAACATTGGCCTAATTAATATTATTTGTACTTAATATTATATTAATAATTCACATATTCTCTAATCGGGCGGCACAGTGGTCGAGTGGTTAGTGCGCAGACCTCACAGCTAGGAGACCAGGGTTCAATTCCACCCTCGGCCATCTCTGTTTGCATGTTCTCCCCGTGCATGCGTGGGTTTTCTCCGGGTACTCCGGTTTCCTCCCACATTCCAAAAACATGCTAGGTTAATTAGCGACTCCAAATTGTCCATAGGTATGAATGTGAGTGTGAATGGTTGTTTGTCTATATGTGCCCTGTGATTGGCTGGCCACCAGTCCAGTGTGTCTCTTGCCTCAAAAGACAGCTGGGATAGGCTCCAGCGGTAGAAAATGAATGAATGAATGAAAGAAAAACGGGCTGAGTACTCATGCGAGGAATACTGTGACACAGACATTGGCTAACATTGGCCTAATTAATATTATTTGTACTTAATATTATATTAATAATTAACATATTCATTAATCTGGTCGCACCCGTCATTGTGCTGCTCGAATAATTCTTGCCCCCCACGTCCACGGAGTTCTGTGTACATGCTTTACTGTACATAACGAAAACAGCAGTGCTTTCATAGCCAATTTAAAGATGGAAATCCGGACATTATCTGGTTGAGTTTAGCCATAGTTACCATGGCGATACGCCGCTTTAAAAGAGCGATAGCGCCATCATACAGACAAGCCTGGATTTAGAGTCAACAGACATTACTAACCCACTAAACTGGCTCTGCGGTACACCCCCCCAGGGCATCAGACCCAAAACTCAGACTGTTGACTTTTTCACCACAGGAACTAAAAAGAAAGTCTTTATTTTGCTTGGAAACATAACTGAAATTAGGTTTGAAAATGATGGTGTTCTTTATTTGTCTCGAGCTGCTGCACCCACAGGACGCTACAATCTATTGCTTTTTGTCGGAATACAGATGCTAACTTCTTGTGATGCGCTCAGTTCTTGGTGCTTTACAGATGCCAGTCAACTTGTGATGTTGTTTCGGTTTGATTGCTCAAATAATTAAGTTTGAAGTTGCTTGGATAGAGTGGCTGGTTTGGAAACGGTTAAACCCTGTCGTATACGTATATAGATATAATACATTAAAAAAAGACATCTTTTTTTTTTTTTAAAGTTCACACTGAATTCCTACAAATAGATGGAAGGCAAAAATGTATCATTCAATCATTTTTATAATAATATTTAGGTAAACTGCTGGCCGATTGTTGTTACTTTGCTCTTTTACCCCCAAACACACCCACACCCACACACACACGCACACACACACACACAGCCCCACTTTGGGGCAGCTCCACAGTGGACAGAGCCTACAGTGAGATCACCACTTTGCTTAGCTGTGGTTGGTCCAGGTCCAGTCACATGATCGTGGATGCTCTATGACGAGTTCAGTAGGCTGTTAAGGACTGCAAAAAAATATATATACACATAGTGTAATTTATGGTGTAAATATTAAATAGGCATGCTGTGTGCTTGTCATACCCTGAGGATCTGATCGAGCCTCCCCATCGTCGGCTTTGCGTGCAGCCTCTGGATCCTCTTCTAAAGAGACAGACATGTAAAAATACTAAGATTGTAAAATGAAAATATAATTCATTCACAATACAGAATTTAAAAGACTATGGAAACAAATAATTTTCATTTGATTATTTTATTTTACTAAAAACTTTTATTTAAAAAAAATGTAGCCAGTAACTGTATACGACAATTAACTCACAATATATTTTGATATATTTATTTATTTTATATATTTATTTATATTTTATATACATATTTTATATTATATATATTTTATATATATTTTATTATATATTTTTTTATATTTTTTATATATTTTATTATATTTATTATTTAAATATATGTTTTATATTTAAAAATATAATGCATTAATAATATAATGGGAGGAGTTATGTATTTATTTTCCTTAAATTATGAATTAACATTTATTTTATGAAGAAATATTCATTAAAATAATTGACATGTGAAGCAATAAAAAAACATAATTCATTCATATATATATTTTTATATATTTTATTATATAGTTTTTATATTTTTTATTATATATTTTTTATATTTTTATTATATATTTTTATATTTTTATTATATATTTTTATATTTTTTATATTTTTTATTATATTTATTATTTAAATATATTTTTATATTTTAAAATATAATGCATTAATAATATAATGGGAGGAGTTATGTATTTATTTTCCTTAAATTATGAATTAACATTTATTTTATGAAGAAATACTTATTATTAAAATAATTGACATGTGAAGCAATAAAAAAAAACATAATTCATTCACAACTATTTATATTGATTTTTAAAATAATCTATGTATTTAAGCAATTTGCAATGATATTATATTATGTAACAAAAAAAAAAAAGAAAGAGCTTTTTGCTATATGCTTTATAAAGAGCTTTCCACAAGAGGAATGTTAAGAAGATATGATGACCTGGACAGTGTCGCCATGTTGGACTTCATTGAATCCAAAAAGAATGATTTACCCTGCATGTTCTTGAAGCATAGTTTCTTCTTCTGGTAGGTGTAATATCCAGTGGCTGCTCCCACAATGGCCACGCCCAGTGCACACAAGATTGCAGCCAAGGAACCTGAGCTGGTTTCTAAATAAAAAAAATAAAATAAAAAAATAAAAAACATTAAAAACACGTCAAGTAGACAATTATTATTGGAGCTTCTTGTCATCATCTTGGCATTTTTCCACTCTTATGCATTGTACATATTTATACAGGCTATACCACACTTAAGTCCGCCAATACCTGTAAACCACCACTAGGTGGCACTATTGCTCTACAAACACCAAGTCAAGTATTTAAAAAAAAAAAATATCATCTGCTGCTATTGTGTCAACAAAGAATATTGAATAGCTATATCTAAAACATTCAAAGCATCTATTGCTTGTAATTATTATTACACCCTTTTTCTTTCTTTTAGTTTTATTCCATAATATAAAGAATGTCCCTTAAAATATTGCTTTTACAGTTAATAAATGTGTTATGATCATGAGAGCCGGGCTTATTTCATCTGTTGAATATGTCTATGTGTTCAACTTTAGAGGTTCCGCACTGTATAATGTGTGCGCAACTGTACATTTATGTTTTCTTTATTTATGTTTTCTTGGCTGCAAATATCACCTCGCACTTCGGTATGTGACAAAAAAAAACTAAAAATATTTTTTATTAAAATAATATTTAAAATTATATTTAATTATATCATTCAATTATATATTATTTAATTATATTATTAATTATTACATTATATATATGCATTTTTTTTAATTAAAACAACAAAAAATTTAAAAACCTTAAACTATATTAGGAAAGCAGGAAGTGAACAAACGTAACAGTTAGTGATTGTAAAAGTACCAGATGGAGGGGTACGATTTAATAAGCTTTGCTTCTTCCTACTCCTTTTGGACATGTGGAACTGTGAACTGATTATGTGATGCATTCAATTGTAATCTGATGCATGTTCAAATGAAATTAAACCATTATCAGTGGCGTCAATAGGCCTATTTTAGGGGGCACTTAAGTCCCCCTAAATAATTCAATATTTTTATTGATTTTTTTTTTTATTTACAAAATTTTTTTTTTTATTTTTTACAAAAACAATTATATGACAAATGTCATATAATTGTGCAAAAGCAGCTAGCTGTGAAAATGTCCTCTCGGCTTCATGCCCTCATTTTCTAGTATCTAGCAAGACATATAAAAACATTGACAGCGCCAACTCAACTCGGCACCTGCAACCTACTTCCTGGTACAACGCGGATGTGAATCATTTGCATTGCCTCCCTGTTTTTTTTACCCCTTTTCGACATGCAGATAGAATAGCAGGATGTTGCGCCGCCACAATCGCCGACGGTGAGATGGAAGGATGTAGGGTAGTGATGGAGGGAGGCGGGGGAGGGTCGGGAAGGGTAGCGGAGTGAATGAAAGAAAGGATGAGAGGAGGAAGTCCATTGAAAAAGTAGAGCGGTGATGAGTCAGAAGAGAAACGATTCATCAAGATGAGTCAGTATCCGAATGAGGAGGAGGAGGGTTCAGACATGTTCGTGCATGTTTCTGTACTCTCGTTTTCATCGGGGAGGTGTAGCTAAAAATAACTTTGTACCAGACACAGGTTAGCCTTGCTATGATTTTATGAAAAATTAGACGTAAATGTCCATAATTTGGTTTAGGGATTATTGTCATGCTGTCAATAAAATGTCTTAACAGGAAGTACACAGGTAGTTAAAAAGAACTCACCTTCCACTTCCTCTTCAGAATCTGGAAAAATGGAGGAAAAAGACATATTACACAAAAGTATACGCTTCTGAAAATTAAGTATTAAAGTAAAAGTCATATACAGCAGTATTGTGCAACCTATAAATATAGTATGTTTTGTAGTAAAAAAAAAAATGTAGCCAGTAATTTATATAAATATTTTATTTATTTTTTTATTTTTTATATATTTTATTGTATTTTTTATATATTTTTATATATTTTATTAAATTTATTATTTAAATATATTTTTATATTTAAAAATAGAATGCATCAATAATATAATGGGAGGAGTTATGTATTTATTTTCCTTAAATTATGAATTAACATTTATTTTATGAAGAAATATTCATTATTAAAATAAGTAGCTAAAAATAAGTATTTTTCCCGTGAAATTGTATTATTACCCAGAAAATTCCATCAAGGTTCTGAGTATGTTTTGTAGTAAAAAAAAATGTAGCCAGTAACTGTATACGACAATTAACTCACAATATATTTAGATATATTTATTTATTTTATATATTTATTTATATTTTATATAAATATTTTATATTTTTTTATTTTTTATATATTTTATTGTATTTTTTATATATTTGTATATATTTTATTATATTTATTATTTATATATATTTTTTATATTTAAAAATATAATGCATTAATAATATAATGGGAGGAGTTATGTATTTATTTAGATAAAAATGAGTATTTTTTCCGTGAAATTGTATTATTACCCAGAAAATTCCATCACGGAATTAGTATGATTTGTAGTAATGGTTACATGCAAGAATTTATGGTAAATTCAAGTTAATATTTGGGAAAGAAGTTAAGGAAGAGATAAAAAAAAGCCACTTCCTGTTTCCTGTTTGCTACTTAGAGGGTATGCCCGTTATATCCTGTGTGTTTAAGCCTGAACTACACACGTCTTTTGACTCTTTTCCTCCATCCTGTCCTTGCAGACAAGCCACTTCCTTACTTTTTCCTCCCCGCCAGCCAGATCCTTCCTTTTCCCGTCTCCGGTTTTCTTCATTTTTGGGACCAGTGACCCGGAGAAAACCCATGCATGCACGGGGAGAACATGCAAACTCCACACAGAATGGTGGAATTGAACTCGGGTCTCCCAACTGTGAGTCCAGCGTGCTAACCACTCGTCCGCCGCGCAGCCCATGTTTCCAAAAGGTTCTACAAATGATCCAAAAGGCTGATCCAAATTCATTCATTCATTCGTTTTCTACCGCTTAATCCCAGCTGTCTTCGGGCGGGAGGCGGACTGGTGGCCAGCCAATCACAGGGCACATATAGTCAAACAACCATTCACACTCACATTCATACCTATGGACAATTTGGAGTCGCTAATTAACCTAGCATGTTTTTGGAATGTGGGAGGAAACCGGAGTACCTGGAGAAAACCCACGCATACACGGGGAGAACATGGAAACTCCACATAGAAATGGCTGTAGGTGGAATTGAACTCGGGTCTTCCAACTGTGAGGCCTGTGCGCTAACCACTCGACCGCCGTGCAACAGAGGCAACATTCATTCATTTTCTACCGCACGAGGGTGGCGGGGGTGCTGGAGCCTATCCCAGCTGTCTTCGGGCGATAGGTGGAATACACCCTGGAGTAATCGCCAGCCAATCATAGAGCACATATAGTCAAACAACCATTCACACTCACATTCATACCTATGGACAATTTGGAGTCGCTAATTAACCTAGCATGTTTTTTGGAATGTGGGAGGAAACCGGAGCACCCGGAGAAAACCCACGCATACACTGGGAGATCATGGAAACTCCACATAGAAATGGCTGTAGGTGGAATTGAACTCGGGTCTTCCAACTGTGAGTCCTGCGTGCTAACCACTCGTCCACCGTGCAGCTATGTGATTAAAATTATGTAGGATTATTATTTTGGTGTGAATCCCAACATGGGTGAGAACTACGGCTTCTCTTGTCTCATTATGAAATATTGTGAAATATGAATTATTAGTGTGATGTTCAAGGTTAAATATACTACATTGCTAGGTGCTTGTGTTAATATTGATTTAGTGATTGACTGATGTGGCCCAATACTTTATTATAATTTGCCTACCTTCTCCTGTGGCTTCAGCAACATGCGCTATGGAGAGAAAGAAAAACAAGAGATTAAATATAATGCTCGCAGTTCAAGTGGGATAAGCATTTTTTTAATTATTATTATTTGAAGCAAATGCAAACCTGCCTCCTTGTGTATACATGTGTCATCATGACCCCCTCGTTACCTGCTTGGGCTTGCCCTACAAAGCCACGAATAACAGAGAGCTTTTCACTCCTTTGTAAAGATTATTCCCACCTAAATGACTCAGCTTTCAGGTCGGGAATGAAAGGAAAAGCTTCCCTGTTCGTACAATGTCGTCCAAAATATTGTGATTCAAGTTTTCCACTGTGGTATTATGTACATGCTGTGTGTGGGATGCTAGTTAAATTCCAGAAAAATAACTCAGTGTTTATCATTTCGGTTTCACTTCAGATTTAAGTGGTTCACTTTTTTCCCTATTTAACTTTGTGCAGCGGCACAAAGTGGGTCGAGTGGTTAGCACGGCGACCTCACAGCTAGGAGACTAGGATTCAATTCCACCCTCGGCCATCTCTGTGTGGAGTTTGCATGTTCTCCCCGTGCATGCGTGGGTTTTCTCCACATGCCAAAAACATGCTAGGTTAATTAGCGACTCCAAATTGTCCATAGGTATGAATGTGAGTGTGAATGGTTGTTTGTCTATATGTGCCCTGTGATTGGCTGACCACCAGTCCAGGGTGTACCCCGCCTCTCGCCCGAAGACGGCTGGGATAGGCTCCAGCAACCCCCGCGACCCTCGTGAGGAAAAAGCGGTAGAAAATGAATTAATTAATTTTGATCAGGGTTTTGATGCACGGTGGAAGAGTGGTTACAGGGCAGGACTCACAGTTGGAAGACCCGAGTTCAATTCCACCCTCGGCCATCTCTGTGTGGAGTTTGCATGTTCTCCCCGTGCATGCGTGGGTTTTCTCCGAGTACTCCGGTTTCCTCCCACATTCCAAAAACATGCTAGGTTAATTAGCGACTCCAAATTGTCCATACGTATGAATGTGAGTGTGAATGGTTGTTTGTCTATATGTGCCCTGTGATTGGCTGGCCACCAGTCCAAGGTGTACCCCGCCTCTCTGTCTCCCAAAGACAGCTGGGATAGGCTCCAGCACCCCCGTGATCCTCATGAGGAAAAGCGGTACAAAATGAATGAATGAATGAACTTGTGTATACTGTAGTAGTAAATTAAATTAAATTAAATTAAATTAAATTAAATTAAATTAAATTAAATTAAATTAAATTAAATTAAATTAAATTAAATTAAATTAAGAAAGCAGGAAGTGAACAAATGTAACAGTTACTGATTGTAAAAGTACCAGATGGAGGGGTAGGATTTAATAAGCTTTGCTTCTTCCTACTCCTTTTGGACATGTGGAACTGTGAACTGATTATGGGATGCGTTCAATTGTAATCTGATGCATGTTCAAATGAAATCAAACCATTACCATTACCATTACCATTACCATTACCATTACCATTACCATTACCATTACCATATAATCAACATGTCCTAAAACCATTACATGTGTAGAGTATACAACCCAAAGATTTTAGCTCACTAACCCCCTGATCCTGCGCTACGGCTCCGCCCTGGTTGCGGGGGCGTGTCCCGTGCGTCGCCTTCGGAGAGCGCATCCTCCAAGTTAAATCCTCCATCTGACAAAACACAAGTCAAACTGGTGAGAGAAACATTCCTCACTTTTCATCCATCTCCTCCCGGGTGGGATATTGTCCAGATGCCCCCCTCCCCCAACACAACATGGCGTCTCATCAGCACGGTAACTCCCTCGCAAGGCTGTCATCAATAACAAGATGATACAAAAGCAGCAAAGGGCGTTGGCGGTGATCGTGTGAACTGGTGATGACACGGATTTGGGGATATGATCTGACAGCAATGATACGTTATAGTCCAGCTCTGGACTCTTTGGGAAAAACCCGGAAAGATTTATACAATGAATGTGACCTGCAGGTCGAGGTAGAATCAGTAAATTACTTATGGCTTATAATATACTGTATTTATTTCTGCTTTGCTCAATAAATCCTGATTATAAATCAGGATAATGTTACTCTCAGTCTCTTGAATATGCTTCCAAAAAGTTGGGAGTTTGAGAACAATGTGCAAAGAAATTTGGGATTTTATGCCACGTTAAATTTTTGTGTCTTTTTAGTGTCTTTTTTAAGATTATCAGTGATGGCAAAAAGGAAAAGTGTGGCGATAACCATAGAAGATTGTTGCTACTGTTTTTGTGTCTCTCTCTCTCAGTTTTTCTTCTTTTTCTTTTCCGTGTCCCTTCCTGCTCCGGTCCGGCCGTTCCGAATTATTTGCATAACAAAAATATCAAATAAAGGCAAATAAAATTTCATAGAACAGAAACGAGCAAATGTGTTTAGCATTAAGGCCATTTAGATCAATAATACTATTTATAGGGCTGCACGGTTGTCGAGTGGTTAGCGCGGGTTCAATCCCAGTGGAGTTTGCATGTGGGTTTTCTCCGGGTACTCCGGTTTCTTCCCACATTCCAAAAACATGCTAGGTTAATTAATTGATTAATTAATTAATTAATTGGCGACTCCAAATTGTCCATAGGTATGAATGTGAGTGTGAATGGTTGTTTGTCTATATGTGCCCTGTGATTGGCTGGCCACCAGTCCAGGGTGTACCCTACCCGCCTCTTGCCTGAAGACAGCTGGGATAGGCTCCAGCACCCCCCGCGACCCTTGTGAGGATAAGCGGTAGAAAAATGAATGAATGAAGGAATAATATTAATATAAGGCTGCACGGTGGTCGAGTGGTTAGCAAGCAGGCCTCACAGCTAGGAGACCCGCGTTCAATTCCATCAATTGCATGTTCTCCCCGTGCATAAGCGGCTTTTCTCCGGGTACTCCGATTTCCTCCCACATTCCAAAAACATGCTAGGTTAATTAGCGACTCCAAATTGTCCATAGGTATGAATGTGAGTGTGAATGGTTGTTTGTCTATATGTGCCCTGTGATTGGCTGGCCACCAGTCCAGGGTGTACCCCGCCTCTCGCCCGAAGACAGCTGGGATAGGCTCCAGCACCCCCGCGACCCTGGTGAGGATAAGCGGTAGAAAATTAATGAATGAATATTAATATGAGGCTGCACGGTGGTCGAGTGGTTAGCAAGCAGGCCTCACAGCTAGGAGACCCACGTTCAATTCCATCAATTGCATGCATGGGTTTTCTCCGGTTTCCTCCCACATTCCAAAAACATGCTAGGTTAATTAGCGACTCCAAATTGTCCATAGGTATGAATGTGAGTGTGAATGGTTGTTTGTCTATATGTGCCCTGTGATTGGCTGGCCACCAGTCCAGGGTGTATGTGTATGTATTATTGTGTGACAAAAAGAAAGCCATCCATCATGAAAGACGTTATGAAGAAGATAGTTTGACATGCTAATATTAAACAGATGAATGACTCCAGTGAGATCTGAGCCAAATGAAGGATCCGACTATAAGACAACGGCTCGCGTCTCCACTGTGATTAAATCCCACTGAGGTCATTTGGGAGATTTGGTCACCGCCCCTAATTCAAGAAGGTACATTAAGTGGGACGCAATCCCCTTCTCATAACCTGTCGAGGTAATTTGTGGTGCAGGAAAAAAAAAAAAACATGTTTCATATTAATATGCTGAGAAAATAAGGGAGTTGCCGTCCAATAAGTGCTTACACAAAACTAGCACATTTGTCAAAATGACTGGAGATATTCCTAAGGTCAAACTCTATATGGCATTCAGGGAATCGAACAAAGTCCTCTTATGGAAAGTGAGAAGCTATTCAGTATTTTTTTTTTATTATGAAATTATGTATTTTTATGAAAACTTACCTGAGTGAACTTCCGGAGCAGGAGGTGCCGCTTTGACTGTTGGCAAGAACAAACAATGACGCATTACATTGGCAACATCAAGTTCGATTCCCATATGATTCTTACAAAATGCACAATATCATGTGTCAACTGGACCGTTCTCCCACAAATAGAAATAATTCACAACTAAACTTTCCATAAACATAACAGATGTTAATATTTGTTATCATTGTCATTTTTTCATGCAAATTGAGGGATCAAAAGCAGTATCGGCCACAAATATCGGCCATCGGCTAAGGGTGATGGAAAAAAATCGGTATCGGCATCTGCCCCAAAAAAACCATATCGGTCGATCTCTACTTGAGACCTGTAATATTTGTTATGATTGTCATTTTTTCATGTAAATTGAGGGAGCAAAAGCAGTATCGGCCACAAGTATCAGCCCAAGCAAAATCGGCCATCGGCTAAGGGTGATGGAAAAAAAATCGGCATCGGCCCCAAAAAAACCATATCGGTCCATCCCTACTTGAGACCTGTAATATTTGTTATCATTGTCATTTTTCATGTAAATTGAGGGAGCAAAAGCAGTATCGGCCACAAATATCGGCCACAAATATCGGCCATCGGCTAAGGGTGATGGAAAAAAATCGGTATCGGCCCCAAAAAAAACATATCGGTCGATCCCTACTTTAGACCTGTAATATTTGTTATCATTTTTTTCATGTAAATTGAGGGAGCAAAAACAGTATCAGCCACAAATATCGGCCATAGGCTAAGGGTGATGGGAAAAAATCGGTATCGGCCCCCCAAAAAACATATCGGTCGATCCCTACTTGAGACCTGTAATATTTGTTATCATTGTCATTTTTTCATGTAAATTGAGGGAGCAAAAGCAGTATCGGCCACAAATATCGGCTAAGGGTGATGGAAAAAAATCGGCATCAGCCCCAAAAAAAACATATCGGTCGATCCCTACTTTAGACCTGTAATATTTGTTATCATTTTTTCATGTAAATTGAGGGAGCAAAAACAGTATCGGCCACAAATATCGGCCATCGGCTAAGGGTGATGGAAAAAAATCGGCATCGACATCGGCCCCAAAAAACCATATCGGTCGACCCCTACTTGAGACCTGTAATATTTGTTATCATTGTCATTTCATTCATGTAAATTGAGGGAGCAAAAGCAGTATCAGCCACAAATATCGGCCATAGGCTAAGGGTGATGGAAAAAAATTGGCATTGGCATCGGCCCCAAAAAAAACATATCGGTCGATCTCTACTTGAGACCTGTAATATTTGTTATCATTGTCATTTTTTCATGTAAATTGAGGGAGCAAAAGCAGTATCGGCCACAAATATCGGCTAAGGGTGATGGAAAAAAATCGGCATCGGCCCCAAAAAAAACATATCGGTCGATCCCTACTTGAGACCTGTAATATTTGTTATCATTTTTTCATGTAAATTGAGGGAGCAAAAACAGTATCGGCCACAAATATCGGCCATAGGCTAAGAGTGATGGGGAAAAAAATCGGTATCGGCATCGGCCTCAAAAAAAACATATCGGTCGATCCCTAATTGAGACCTGTAAAATTTGTTATCATTGTAAATTTTTCATGTAAATTGAGGGATCAAAAGCAGTATCGGCCACAAATATCGGCCATCGGCTAAGGGTGATGGGAAAAAATCGGTATCGGCATCAGCTCAAAAAATACCATATCGGTCGATCCCTACTTGAGACCTGTAATATTTGTTATCATTGTCATTTTTTCATGTAAATTGAGGAAACAAAAGCAGTATCGGCCACAAATATCGGCACAACAAAATCGGCCATCGGCTAAGGGTGATGGGAAAAAAAATCGGTATCGGTATCAGCTCAAAAAATACCATATCGGTCGATCCCAAATGGATAGTGTTCTTCTTTTACTGTAAAATCTGACTAGACTTTACCTGTCGGGACCTCTAATTCTGTGTTGACGTTCGCCACCTCCTCTTCCTCCAGAGCCACATCAGCCGACTCATCCTTTTCGTGCTGCACGTCTGTATCGGTTCCTGCTGTGGCCTCCACTTCAGATCCACCCTGCCAACGTGTCAGTCAGCATTATCAAACCAGAAGAACAACATGGCGTCTTTCCACTGACCTCCTCGTGTGCTGGTGGTGCATCCGTGGTGGCTGAAGGTTGCTCATCCATATTGGGAACGTGGGGCTCAGATTCCGGATCTTTCACTTCTGGATCAGCTGCAGGTCCTTCAAGAGCAAGGATGAGTAGGGGGTTTATTTGACCTCCACTGATAAGAAGGAACAATGCATGATCTGTGAACATCCATGCTAACCATGTGTTGTTGTAGCAGCGGGACCTTCTTCTGTTTCTTCTGTAGGAGCTTCTAGTTCTTCTTCTCTTTCTGCGGCTGTTTCAGCTTCTCCTCCTGCGGGGGATTCCGGTTCATCTTCTGCAGCAGCTTCTGGTTCGGCTTCTGCTTCTAGTTCTGGCTCCGCCTCAGCAGGAACTGCTGGTTCTGGTTCTGGGTCTGCCTCTGAAGGGACCTCCGGTTCTGCTTCTTCCTCAGCAGGAGTGACTTGCTCATGGGCTGCAGCTTCAGTCGGCTCAGGTATCTGGATTAAATGTAGTGGAACTTACCTTAAGCATCAGAACACACAATATTACAGTGATAGATGCTAATGCTATGCTAATGCTAAGTGCTAAAGGTGTATGTAAACATATTAAAGGCTTGTTTTTTGGTTGAAAAGTCAATTAAAGCTGCAGTGCATTATGGGACTTGTAGGACTAGTGCCAGCTTACCTCTTCTATAGCTTCTGAGGCGCCATCAGTTTCTGATTCCGCTTGCTCCTCTACATCAGGCATTAAGGTTGCCGGGGCTGTTGGGTCTTCTATCGTAGCCTCCTCATCTAAACACAGGAAGAACTTTGTTTTACACTTGAGGAATACTCGCTCCTCATTAATGATTCTTCCTTCTTTATTATCGTTAAGACCGACAGAGTTATTGGTTATGCAAGGGTTAACTTCTTTTTACACTTGAGAGCAAAAATGTTCAAAACATGTCATACGTTAGTGAGGCGCATGTGTAAACTGTGACCGTGTTTTTATTACAGTGCTATATATCAGTGCTAGCAAGACAATTAAAAAAAAAATAATGCTTAATTAATTAGGATCTGCAATTAATTGATCTAATTCATGCCCTTTTAATCTCACCTAAAAAATTGCTCAATTTATTACGTTATCAAGTTGCTTTGGTGGTAAGCAAACTCATTCTTCCAGAGAAAGCATATCACTTTATTTTTCTACGACTCGCCGCTTCTCACCTTGCCCTCCCAACTACAATGGTGGCCTATTAGCTGATGCTAAACAAGCCCAAAGTCAATGTCCGTTTCAGGGTGTGTGACTGACCACTGTCTTCCACCCCAGCAACTCAAGCACAGGAAGTCCAATGTATAAAAATATAAGAATTAACTCACTAAATATAACTGTAATTGGTAATGGTAATGGTTTGATTTCATTTGAACATGCATCAGATTACAATTGAATGCATCGCATAATCAGTTCACAGTTCCACATGTCCGAAAGGAGTAGGAAGAAGCAAAGCTTATTAAATCCTACCCCTCCATCTGGTACTTTTACAATCAGTAACTGTTACATTTGTTCACTTCCTGCTTTCATAATATAGTTTCAGTTTTTTTTATTTTTAAAATGTTTTGAATTTTAAAAATTTGTAAAAAATAAATAAATTTTTAAAATTTGTAAAATAATTTACATTTTTTAAATTTGTAAAAAAAATTAATTATTAAAATTTGTAAAAAAAATTACATTTTTTAAATTAAAAAAAATATTTTAAATTTTTTTAATTTTTTTTAAAATTTATTCCATTCCATAGTTTGATTCCACATACAGAAGTGTTTCAAATGTACTTCTTCCCTGAGATCATATTTCTCCTCTCTTGTAGAGAAGTATTGAATGACATTTTTAGCTAATTGGTTATTTTTAGCCTTATGCATTATTTTAGCTGTTTGAAGATGAACTATATCAGCAAGTTGAAGTATTTGTGATTTTAGAAATAAGGAGTTAGTATGTTCTCTGTAGGCGGCATTATGAATTATCCTTACTTATCCTAATTAACTACAACAATTACTGCTTTCATGTGTCAGTTGTATTTTTTTTTTTGTAGGGGTAAGATTTAATAAGCTTTGCTTCTTCCTACTCCTTTCGGAGATGTGGAACTGTGAACTGATTATGTGATGCATTCAATTGTAATCTGATGCATGTTCAAATGACATTAAACCATTACCATTACCATAAATATATATAAAAAAATAGACTTTGTGGTCCATGTCTTATTTAGAAACTTGTACCTTGAAGCTAAATGCAGTCGAGTACGTTTCCCCGCATGAAGAACCTCGCACAGAGAGAGAGAGAGCTCCACCCTGTCCTAATTAGTTCCTGCTCCAACAACAATAGTATGACATCAATCATGTCGGACCTGACTCAAGGGCCAACAGAAAAGGAGTGGGGGGGGGGGGGGGGACATCTCAACTTGCTCGCTGGCATTGCAACTCTGCACTAATGAGAAAATAAGACGTTTGCATGTTTGTTTGTATGCTCGTGTGCGTCTTTGAGACAGCGCTGTGACATTCCTCTTCCGTACGCGAGGAGCTGAGACGGCAAAGTCCGCATCGGGCGGGTGGGACGTTTTGTTTTTTTTTGCCAAAGCAGGCATACCCACAAAAACTTACTTTAGAGCAGGGGTCTCAAAAACACGGCCCGTGGGCCAAATGTGGCCCGCAGGACACTACTTTGAGGCCCCTGTCTTGATATGAAAGTTTAATGTTAGTGCGTCCCGCGCAAGTTTGATATGGATGCTGTATGGTATCATGTACCCAGAAAAAAATTATTACGTTTGATTAATGTTCATGTTAAAGGTTAAATAACTGTTAATAGTTATCCTCCCTATCCGTGTGGAAGTGGTAAGTTTGATATGGATGCTGTATGGTATCATGTACCCAGAAAAATACCCAGAAAAAATTATTACGTTTGATTAATGTTCATGTTAAAGGTTAAATAACTGTTAATAGTTATCCTCCCTATGCGTGTGGAAGTGGTAAGTTTTTGGCTATTTAAGTTTAAAGGAAATAACTTGAAGGCTACCCGTTTAGGTCGCTAGCTCTCTAGTTTGCGAGTTAGCATGTGTCTCAAGACCCTGCAGTTGCGCAATATGTTGTAAATAAAAAGAGTATAAATGTGACTATAGTCGTGTTTTGTCATGTCTACAGGGCTCTAATAATGCTTTGTTCATTTTAATCT